>NC_057809.1:531260695-531310067 GCF_018294505.1 Triticum aestivum | reverse complement strand
AAAGAGAAAAAATATAAAAAAGAGGGAAAAGAGAGAAGGGGCAATGTTACTATCCTTTTACCACACTTGTGCTTCAGAGTAGCACCATGTTCTTCATATAGAGAGTCTCTTGATTTATCTTTCATATATTAGTGGGAATTTTCAATATAGAACTTGGCTTGTATATTCCGATGATGGGCTTCCTCAAATGCCCGAGGTCTTCATGAGCAAGCAAGTTGGATGCACACGCACTTAGTTTCAGTTTGAGCTTTCATACACTTATAGATCTTAGTGCATCCGTTGCATGGCAAACCCTACTCCTCTCATTGACATCAATTGATGGGCATCTCCATAGCCCATTGATTAGCCGCATTGATGTGAGACTTTCTCCCTTTTTGTCTTCTCCACACAACCTCCACCATAATATTCTATTCCACCTATAGTGCTATATCGATGGCTCACACTCATGTATTGCGTGAAAGTTGAAAAGGTTTGAGAACGTCAAAAGTATGAAACAATTGCTTGGCTTGTCATCGGGGTTATGCATGATTTGAATATTTTGTGTGGTGAAGATGGAGCATGGCCAGACCATATGATCTTGTAGGCATAACTTTCTTTGGCCATGTTATTTTGAAAAGACATGATTGCTTTTATTAGTATGATTGAAGTATTATTGTCTTAATGTCAAATGATAGACTATTGCTTTGAATCACTCCTGTCTTAATATTCATGCCATGATTAGATTACATGATCAAGATTATGCTAGGTAGCATTCCACATCAAAAATTATCTTTTTTATCATTTACCTACTCAAGGACGAACAGGAATTAAGCAAGGGGATGCTGATACGTGTCCATCGTATCTATAATTTTTTATTGTTCCATGCCAATATTATAAAACTTTCATATACTTTTGGCAACTTTTTATACTATTTTTGGGACTAACATATTGATCCAGTGCCCAGTTCCAGTTCCTATTTGTTGCATGTTTTTTGTTTCGCAGAAAATCCATATCAAACAGAGTCCAAACGGGATAAAAACTGATGGAGATTTTTTTGGAATATATGTGATTTTTGGGAAGAAGAATCAACACGAGACGATGCCCGAGGGGGCCACGAGGCAGGGGGGCGCGCCCCAGGGGGTCAGGCGTGCCCTGGGCCCTCGTGGCCACCCCGGAAGGCGGTTGGTGCCCTTCTTCCGCCGCAACAAAGAAAATATCCGGATAAAAATCATGTCCAAAGTTCAGCCCAATTGGAGTTATGGGTCTCCGGCAAATTTAAGAAACGGTGAAAGGGCAGAATCATGAACGCAGAAACAAAGAGAGATAGAAAGACAGATCCAATCTCGGAGGGGCTCTCGCCCCTCCGCCGCCATGGAAGCCATGGACCAGTGGGTAAACCCTTCTCCCCTCTAGGGGGAAGGTCAAGGAAGAACAAGAAGGAGGGGGGCCCTCTCCCCCTCTCTCCCGGTGTCGCCAGAACGCCGTCGGGGCCATCATCGTATGACGGTGATCTACACCAACTCCTCTGTCATCTTCACCAACATCTTCATCACCTTCCCCCATCTATCTACAGCGGTCCACTGTCCCGCAACCCACTATACCCTCTACTTGAACATGGTGCTTTATGCTTCATATTATTATCCAATGATGTGTGGCCATCCTATGATGTCTGAGTAGATTTTCATTGTCCTATCGGTAATTGGTGAATTGCTATGACTGGTTTAATTTGCTTGTCGTTATGTTGCTGTCCTTTGGTGCCCATCATAAGAGCACGTGTGTGGATCACACCATAGGGTTAGTTGTATGTTGATAGGACTATGTATTGGAGGGCAAGAGTGACAGAAGCTTCAACCTAGCATAGAAATTGATGCATACGGGATTTAAGGGGGACCAATATATCTTAATGCTATGGTTGGGTTTTACCTTAATGAACGTTAGTAGTTGTGGATGCTTGCTAATAGTTCCAATCATAAGTGCATAGAATTCCTAGTCAGGGATGACATGCTAGCAGTGGCCTCTCCCACATAAAACTTGCTATCGGTCTAGTAAAGTAGTCAATTGCTTAGGGACAATTTCGCAACTCCTACCACCACTTTTCCACACTCGCTATACTAACTTTATTACTTCTTTACCTAAGCAGCCCCTAGTTTTTATTTACGTGCTCTTTATATTCTTGCAAACCTATCCAACAACACCTACAAAGTACTTCTAGTTTCATACTTGTTCTAGGTAAAGCGAATCTTAAGCGTGCGTAGAGTTGTATCGGTGGTCGATAGAACTTGAGGGAATATTACTTCTACCTTTAGCTCCTCGTTGGGTTCGACACTCTTACTTATCGAAATAGGCTACAATTGATCCCCTATACTTATGGGTTATCAATGTACCGCGAGCTTTGCTATTATAGTTGGATCTTATGATGTTTCTCCCCCTCTAACTCCTTGTGATGAATTGAGTTTTCCCTTTGAAGTTATCTTATTGGATCGAGTCTTTAAGGATTTTGAGAACACTTGATGTATGTCCTGTATGTGCTTATCTGTGGTGACAATGGGATATTCACGTGATCCACTTGATGTATGTTTTGGTGATCAACTTGTGAGTTATGTGACCTTGTGAACTTATGCATAGGGGTTGGCACACATTTTCGTCTTGACTCATTGGTAGAAACTTTGGGGCACTCTTTGAAGTTCTTTGTGTTGGTTGAATAGATGAATCTGAGATTGTGTGATGCATATCGTATAATCATACCTGCGGATACTTGAGGTGACATTGGAGTATCATACTTAGGGTTGTGATTGATTTGGGTCTTAATGTGTTATTTTACTACGAACTCTAGGGCTGTTTGTGACACTTATAGGAATAGCCAAATGGATTGATCGGAAAGAATAACATTGAGATGGTTTCGTACCCTACAATAATATCTTCGTTTGTTCTCCGCTATTAGTGACTTTGGAGTGACTCTTTGTTGTATGTTGAGGGATAGTTATATGATCTAATTATGTTATTATTGTTGAGAGAACTTGCACTAGTGAAAGTATGAACCCTAGGCCTTGTTTCAACGCATTGCAATATTGTTTTCGCTCACCTTTATCATTAGTTACCTTGCTATTTTTATATTTTCAGATTAAAAAAACCTATATCTACCATCCATATTGCACTTGGATCACCATCTCTTCGCCAAACTAGTGCACCTATACAATTTATCATTGTACTGGGTGTGTTGGGGACACAAGAGACTCTTTTCTATTTGGTTGCAGGGTTGCTTGAGAGAGACCATCTTCATCCTACCGCTCCCGTGGATTGATAAACCTTAGGTCATCCACTTGAGGGAAATTTGCTACTGTCCTACAAACCTCTGCACTTGGAGACCCAACAATGTATACAAGAAGAAGGTTGTGTAGTAGACATCGAGCTCTTTTCTGGCGCCGTTGCCGAGAAGGTGAGTGCTTGAAGGTATATCTTTAGATCTTGCAATCGAATCTTTTTGTTTCTTGTTTTATCACTAGTTTAGTCTATAAAATAAAACTACAAAAAGAAGGAATTGAGGTTGCTTCATATGCTTCATCTTTTTAATATCTTCCATGAAAATAAGGATTTCGATAATTGTGCCAAAGTGTTAGAAGAAGAATGCATTAAAATGTTTGGCACTAAATCTTTGGATGATGAGCATGATTGCTATGTTGTTACTATGAATTCTTTGAATATCCATGATGCTAATGATATGCAAAGCCATAAGCTTGGGGATGCTATGTTTGATGATGATGATATTTTTTGTCCACCAAGTTTTGATGAGCAAATTTATTATGCTGAAAGCATCCCTCCTATCTATGATGATTATTGTGATGACACATATGCTATAAAGAATAATGATATCCATGAAACCTCTCATCATGATTTTAACTTTAAATAGGATTATGCCTCACATGATAGTTATTTTGTTCAGTTTGCTCCCACTACTATTCATGAGAAGAAATTTTCTTATGTGGAGAGTAATAAAAATTCTATGCTTGTAGATCATGAAGAGAATGTTGTTTGTGATGGTTATACTGTTGAATTCATTCATGATGCTACTGAAAATTATTATGAGGGAGGAATATATGCTCGTAGGAATTGCAATAATATCAAGTTTCCTCTCTATGTGCTTAAAATCTTGAAGTTATGTTTGTTTTGCTTTCCTATGCTAGTTGATTCTTGTTCCCACAAATTGTTTGCTCACAAAATCCCTATGCATAGGAAGTGGGTTAGGCTTAAATGTGCTAGTCATATTCTTCATGATGCTCTCTTTATGTTTCAATTCTTATCTTTTATGTGAGCATCATTGAAATCATCATGCCTAGCTAGAAAGGCATTAAAGAAAAGCGCTTTTTGGGAGACAACCCGACATTTATACTTACTGTTTTGTGTGTTCACATGATTATTCTACTGTAGTAATCATGTTCTATAGCTGTTGTATCAATAAAGTGCCAAGTAAAACCTTTGGGATGGCTTACGGTGATAGTTGATTTGATCCTGCTGAAAAACAGAAACTTTTGTTGGAATAAGCCACGGCGTCTGGGGCAGTCGGGCGCGTCAGGTGCGCGAGACGTGCGGGACGCATTGGAGCGGTCGGGCTCGTCGGGCGCGTTGGGTGCGCACGGGACGTGCGGGACGCAGCGCCATGGCGAGTGCGAGTATGAGTGTGCATGGCTCAGAACATGCACAAGTCAGTTAGCTGGACGGCTTGGTTTGCGGCCGTTGAGAGATTTCTTGGCCAGGCACTTAGTTAGTCTGTTAGCACATACATAGGAGTGGATAGGTGATGTGCATGTTGGCCAAGTCCGAGGCTGTTGCGGAGTGGTTGTAGAAGTGGTGGACATGGGCTGCATGTAGGAGATTAGTTAGTACGTGACTTAGTGGCCGAGTGTGGCCGGGTTTACTGCATGCATTTGAGTCATTTGTACATCCTATTTAAGTTCAAGAGATGAATGGAAAGAGGGCCGTGAGGGCTGGAGAAAAATGTAGCATTGTGTACACCAAGGTAATGGCCTCATGGCAAAGCTCTTGTGGCCTCCCTTGGTACATGTGTGTGTGTTTCTTCTTGTCTTGTGTGTTCTTATGGGACACCATGAAAGAGAAGAGAGAGTTGTGTGAGAGGAGGAAGAAGAACAACGGCGCTGTGAGGAGGCGGCACCAACAACTTTTGCGCCCAGGATATTAGTTTTCATTTTTAACAAAAGCGCGATAAAATCCTGATTGTGTTTGTAGAGGATTAATAAACAAATCCTGATTGAGTTAGAGAAGTATTCGAGAGTTACAGATTACTACAGATTGTTCTGTTTTTGACAGATTTTGTCTTCGATGCATAGTTTTTTTGTTTTCTAGTTTCTATGGCTTATATTGCTTAATATAAATTGTAGAAATGATATGGTACAGTCGGCTTCATGTGAGAAAAAATATGAATCTTGTCTTGATAGTAGCTAAGTGGTGATTTGCTTTCTTATACTAACGGAGCTTACGAGTTTTCTGTTGAGTTTTGTGTTGTGAAGTTTTCAAGTTTTGGGTAAAGTTTTGATGGATTACGGAATAAGGAGTGGCAAGAGCCTAAGCTTGGGATGCCCAAGGCACCCCCGAAGTAAAATTCAAGGACAACCAAAAGCCTAAGCTTGGGGATGCCCCGGAAGGCGTCCCCTCTTTAGTCTTCGTCTATTGGTAACCTTACTTGGAGCTATATTTTTATTCACCACATGATATGTGTTTTTCTTAGAGCGTCATTTTCTTTTATTAGGATTTTCTTGCTGCTATTTAGATCAATGTTTTGCATCTTTTACTTCAATAAAAATGTCAAGTATAGCCTTTACCATGCTTATTTTGCAAGTCCATATGTTAATGTTTTAAAAACAGAAAGTTTGCTGTTATGTTTTGAATATTTGTGAATAGTCAGAACATGATAAAATTATCTATAGTATGGTAATTTTTCAGAATTATCTACAGTGTCAAATTATCTACATAATGAATAACAACAATTTATCTATAGTGTGGTAATTTTTCAGAATTTTTGGAGTTAAAGAAGTATGATTCCTCTTGCATTCTTTACAGACTAGTCTGTTTAGACATATTGTTGTTATGTTTGCATATGTTTGCTTGTTTAATGATTCTATTTGAGGATAGGACTATTAAATATGCAGAGGCATTTAGTATGCAATGTCAAATTATAATTTTAGTGATTTTCTACAATAGAGAATGATAAGGTTTTGCGTTGATTTATACTAACTTATCTCACGAGTTCTTGCTGATTTTTGTGCGCATGAAGTTTTTAAGATTCCAGGAAACTATGATATGAGAGGAATTAAGAAGACATAAAAGCTCAAGCTTGGGGATGCCCAAGGCATCCCTAATTAATATTTCAAGAAGTCTCAAGCATCTAATCTTGGGGATGCCCCGGTAGGGATCCCACCTTTCTTCATCAACAATTATCGGTTAGCCTTAGTTGAGCCTAAGTTTTTGCTTCTCCATATGATATGTGCTATCCTTTCAATGTCATTTTTTTCTTTCTGTTTTAACAAAATACCAAGATATGAAATTCTTAAATGTTAGAGAGTCTTCACATAGTTGCATAATTATTCGACTATTCATTGATCTTCACTTATATTATTTTTAGAGTCTTTTAGAAAAACATCGTAATTAGCTTTAGCTATAAAATTAGTCCTAATATGATAGGAATCCAAGAGCGATATAATAAAATCTTTCATATAAAGTGCATTGAATACTACAAGAAGTTTGATTCTTCATGATTGTTTTGAGATATGAAGATGGTGATATTAGAGTCATGCTAGTGAGTAGTTGTGAATTTGAGAAATACTTGTTTTAAGGTTTGTGAGTCCCGTAGCATGCACGTATGGTGAACCGTTATGTAACGAAGTTGGAGCATGAGATATTTTTTGATTGTCTTCCGTATGAGTGGCGGTCGGGGACGAGCGATGGTCTTTTCCTACCAATCTATCCCCCTAGGAGCATGCGTGTAGTACTTTGTTTCGATAGCTAATAGACTTTTGAAATAAGTATGTGAGTTCTTTATGACTAATGTTGAGTCCATGGATTATACGCACTCCCACCCTTCCACCATTGCTAGCCTCTCTTGTGTCGTGCAACTTTAGCCGATACCATAAACCCATCATTTACCTTCCTCAAAACAGCCACCATACCTATCTATTATGGCATTTCCATAGCCATTCCGAGATATATTGCCCTGCAACTTTCCACCATTCCATTTATTATGAGATGCTTCATCATGGTCATGTTGCTTTGCATGATCATGTAGTTGACACCGTATTTGTGGCATGGCCACCATTCATAATTTTTCATACATGTCACTCTTGATTCATTGCACATCCCGGTACACCGCCGAAGGCATATACATAGAGTCATATTTTGTTCTAAGTATCGAGTTGTAATTATTGAGTTGTAAGTAAATAAAAGTGTGATGATCTTCATTATTAGAGCATTGTCCCATGTGAGGAAAGGATGATGGAGACTATGATTCCTCCACAAGTCGGGATGAGACTTCGGACGAAATATATATAAAAAAGAGGCCATAAAAAAGAAAGGAGAAGGCACAAAAAATGAGAGAAAAAAAGAGAGAAGGGGAAGTGTTACTATCCTTTTTCCACACTTGTGCTTCAAAGTAGCACCATCATCTTCATGATAGAGAGTCTCTTATGTTGTCACTTTCATGTACTAGTGGGAATTTTTCATTATAGAACTTGGCTTGTATATTCCAATGATGGGCTTCCTCAAATTGCCCTAGGCCTTCATGAGAAAGCAAGTTGGATGCACACCCACTTAGTTTCTTTTGTTGAGCTTTCATACACTTACAGCTCTAGTGCATCCGTTGCAGGGAAATCCCTACTCACTCACATTGATATCTATTGATAGGCATCTCCATAGCCCATTGATACGCCTAGTTGATGTGAGACTATCTTCATCTTTTTTGTCTTCACCACAACCACCATTCTATTCCACCACTACTAGGGAAAACCTTATACACATAAACTTACCAGTAGCACGGGACAAAAAGAAGCGCTACTACAATTTACCAGTAGCGCATGTTATCCAAACGCGCTGCAGCTAAGATCATAGCAGTAGCGCGTCTAACTGTAGAGGCGCTACTACTACAATTATCCTTACTATTCTTGCCAGGGTACCTATAGTAGTACAGTAGTAGAAAAGGGGGCTTTGGTCCAGGCCGGGTAAGCCCATTAGTCCCGGTTCAGTCCAGAACCGGGACCAATGGGTGCATTTATCCCGGTTCGTGCGGCTAAGGCATTAGTCCCGGTTCACCTGGGCCCTTTAGTCCCGGTTCATGCCACGAACAGGGACTAAAGGGTGCGATGCCCATTAGTCCCGGTTGGTGGCACCAACCGGGACTAAAGGTTAGACCTTTAGTCCCGGTTGGTGCCACCAACCCGGACTAATGGGCTTTGAGGCATTAGTACCGGTTCATGGCACGAACCGGTACTAAAGGTCCCATTTTCAAACTCTCCCCCCTCCCCCCTTGGACCGCTTTTCAGTTTTAGAAAAAACAAAAGAAAATGATGGAAATGTCAAATAAAATAAAATAAAATAAGTTTCCCATGTGATATGTGGTCTAGGTGTTGGGAAAATTTACAAATATGAATTTCGACTTTATTTACAAAATCTCTCTGGAATTTGTAAAATGGGCATAACTTTTGCATATGAACTCGGATTAAAAAAAATTTATATGAAAAATCATCTACTCGAAAAGATACATCCGATGGAGACGGCCTACGGCCTATTTGCAAATTTGTAGAATCCTCAGATTCCAAAAGGAAAAAAGTTATGCTCAAATTTCAGTTTTTTTATCATTAAGTCTGGTCAAACTATGGTCAAACTACTTATTCAAGAAGTATTAGTGTTACTAAATAATTATTCAAGAAGTATTAGTGTTGCTAAATAATTATTCAAGAATATTGGTCAAATCTGGTCAAACTATGGTCAAACTACTTATTCAAGAAATATTAGTGTTACTAAAAAATTATTGTTTTTTAGAACAATAGTTTCAAACTCAAACAGTGAAATGTGTGACTTCATGCTCAAGCTAAACTCCTGAGGGTTAATAGGATTGACATCTTACTATTGTTAGGAAAACAATGAGTGCAGACTTGGAAACGAGGGAGAATAGAACCCGAAAGTTAAGCGTGCTCAGGCTGGGGGAGTGGGAGGATGGGTGACCGTCCAGGAAGTTAGATGATTCAGAATGATGAGGGGTGATTAGAGATTAAATTGAGCAGTGATGAGTGGTGATTAGAGATTAGAGGTTAAAAAATTCAGAAATTTGAAAATAAAAAAAATCAGAAAAAATTTCACATAAAAGATTTCAAAAAAAAATCAGAAAATTCCCTTTAGTACCGGTTGGTGTTACCAACCGGGACTAAAGGTGGACAGGCCACTTGGAGGGCCTTTAGTCCCGGTTCTGGTTTGAACCGGGACTAAAGGGTCAGGGCATTAGTACCGACCCTTTAGTCCCGCTTCAAGAACCGGGACTAAAGGCCCTTATGAATCGGGACTAAAGGCCCTTTTTCTACTAGTGGTAGCATGCCTAAGGAAAGCGCGTTGCTGCTAAGATTGTTGTAGCAGTGTGTTTCGAGGAAGCGCTACTCCTAAGGAAAGGAAAATAAAATGAAAAACATATAGAAAAGTAAATGAAAATGAAAGAAATAGAAAAAGGGGAAGGAAAAAAAGAAAATGTGAATGAAAATAAATGAAAAAGAAAAATACAGGAGAAATGTGTAGTAGCAGCGGGCTTTATGGACAGGCGCTATAGCTAATGTAGCAGTAGCGCTTTCCATGGAACGCACTGCTGCTACTTTCCACTTAGCCAACTGTTTTCTTCTTCCCCAACTCCCACTTCCCCCAAATCCAGCACGCGTGCGTCTGCTGTCACCGCTGTCATCGCCCGGCCGCCGCGCGCTCACCCGTCGCCCTCCGAACGCCGTCGACGCCGTCCCCGACCCCGACCTCGACGCCGCCCTCGACCCCGACCTCGACGCCCCCCTACATCGCCGCCCTCCGCCCCGACCCCGACCCCGTCCCCGACCTCGACACCGCGTGCCCCTCTCCCTAACTCCATCGGCGCCCGAGGTGAGCACGCCGGCCTCCTCCTCCTCCCCTACCTCTACCTAGCTAGGGTTCTTAGGGTTAAATTTTAGAGTTCATCTAATTAGTTAGGCTTCATCAAATTAGATGCTAATTATGGCAGTAGTTGTTAAATATAATTAGTTTTAGAGTTCATCAAATTAGTTAGGGTTAAATTTTAGAGTTCATCAAATTAGTTAGGGTTAAATTTTAGAGTTCATCAAATCAGTTAGGGTTAAATTTTAGAGTTCATCAAATTAGTTAGGGTTCATTAAATTTTAGAGTATGTGGCTCGGCTGGGGCTTCCGGCTTTTGATGTTAGGTTTAGGTGATTGGTTTGGGTAGTGGCCTAGCTAGCATCCCTTCATTATATAAGAGTAGCGGCATATGTTGCCAAGATGGTGGATTCAGGTATATTGTTTGTAATACTTTGTAAGGTCCTCGAGATTAATTAATAAAGTGGCCGTATGCTTCTCCCAGATGTAGAGGCCGGGGGTCATCCTCCTTTTCTAAAAAAAGTCAAATTAGTTAGGGTTAAATTTTAGACTTCATCTAACTAGTTTTTTTTACTTTTTTAGTAAGTGTTTAATAGAATTAGTAAGAAAATTAGTAAGAGAATTAGTAAGAAAATTAGTAAGAGAATTAGTAAGAAAATTAATATAACTAGTTGAACTAGTTTATTTTTAGTAAAAACTAGTTTATTTTTATTTATAGTAAGTGCTTAATTGAACTAGTTGAGTTAATATAACTATTTTATTTTTAGTACGAAAATTAATAGAACTAGTTTGCTTTTTTAATTAAAGCAATTATTCCCGCATCGACGTCGACGATGCCTATCCCGCATCCTCGTTGTCGAGTCGGCGGAGGACACCTGCGTCACCAGATGTGCCATGTACGGGACTGGGCTCTGCCGGGGTGGTACTGGGAGGCGCTACCTACCGAGGGGCGCAGGTTGGTGAGGAGTCAGCCCGTCATTGACCCGAACCTTCTTTCGTGGCAGTCGCATGGGCCAGTGACGGTCCAGAGGCTCGAGGATCCCACGGAGGTGGTGCGTCACCGTGTCAGTGAGGAGGACGCGCATGTCAGTCGCTACTTGTTTGCGTTGGAGCACATGTTCTCCAATACCTAGCAGGTTCTCCAGGGATCTCACTGGATCTATGATCCTGTGATGGTTCCTTCTCTGGTCCACGGCCCGCACCGATACCCGTCATGCGCTAGGGTTTTAGTTGTATTAGTGATGTTATATGTATGATACTATTCAGTATGTATTAGTGATAATATTCGATGATGTACGGACACATGAGATGATTTACTTTTGCTTATTGAATGCATGCTAATTTAAATACTTATTTATTTTATGATTTGGTTTTGCTTATTGAATGCTCATGTCAATATGAGTCCTATAATATATTTCAAATGTATATCTTGTGTTGCTCAAATAGGATATGTCCTTGCCCAAGTGACCGGTCATGTTTGCAGGTTACACCTCCGAGTGGTCTATGTTTTGCCGGATTGTTGATTCATTTCCGTTCCGGCAAATTTTAGGCGCTCGATATGTCCTATTTTAGCAAAGGTCATGCCGGATTTTTTCATGAATTTTGGCATGACTTGTGCTAGAATATGTAGGAAGTATCGAGTGCCCCGGATTTGTGTGTTGAGTATCCTGGTAGTTGCCTTCGATCGATTTTCAATTAATGTTTCAACTATGAACATAGGAAATGTCCGACGGCAAAAAGGATTTCTGTATTTGCGAATACTGCGAAGACGAGCGCGATCTATGCGACAGAATCTTCCTAGATGATGATAGGCGCTTCAGCGTCAAGCTGGACGAGAACTTCGAAGTGGATACAGTAAGTCACAATGACAAGTATTTTTTTCATAATTAAGCATGACATCTGCTTCATTTGCTTCAACTTATAATTTAGTTTTTTTACTATTCTAATAGCGTATCCCCTGCCATGCAAGAGTTTTTGTCTTGGATAAGATTGGTTTCAGCCCTATGAAAACTACTATGGAGGTAAAGAGAGTTAACTTGAAGACCGAGCATGGTTATATATTCCACGCAAAATTATACAATGCAGACACCTACACCTATTTTGAATGCAAAACTTGGCAAGCACTATGCAAGGCTTATGCATTTGAGCCTGATATGGTTATCACCTTTGATATTCATCCCGAAGATGATATTGAAGGTAATATCAACATCTGGGTCAATTTGCAGACGCCTCCAGTTATACCATTATGTGAGTTTCTCAACCATATTTATGTCTTCGATATTGTTTATTCAAAAATAGTTGACAACTAATTTCTATTGACAGCTTATTTCCATTCAAGCAAACATGTCCGGCGCTTGGTAGA
Organism: Triticum aestivum; assembly: GCF_018294505.1. Lineage (NCBI taxonomy): Eukaryota > Viridiplantae > Streptophyta > Magnoliopsida > Poales > Poaceae > Triticum > Triticum aestivum. The sequence continues at coordinate 531,297,602 of NC_057809.1, read as the reverse complement.
CATGATCGTCCACTGTCCCGGGGCTGAACTAAACTGCGAGGAGATAGGTCATTATGTTTCATGGCCTGAGGATCTTCATACTGTCAATACAAATTATTTTCCTGGACTTAAAAATCTTAGTACTCAAAACGTGCGACCAATAGTGTTCGTACTGAACTACGGTAACATCTATTTAGGAAAGATGGTTAGATCTTTACTATTTGTCCTCAGTACATCTTTTGTATACATTATTTTTTAAGCTAAACTTCATTGCTAAGTATGTTACTATACGATATTCTTCAACAGGGACTCCTGATGAATGTTGTGCCTCATTGGATCGAGACTAAAGGTTGCATGAGAATTGTTAGCTTATGGCCAAGATTTCCTACAATGCACTTTAGTGCATTCAGGATTTCTAATAGCGAGGAATGCTTAATAGTGAAAGACTGGAGCAAAATTGTGAACGATCACACAGAAGTACTAGGGGCAGCAATCAGAAGAGCAGCCCACGATTAGGAGACAGGTTCATCTGCATGCTCCAACTTGATGAAGCAGGAGTGCTACACATGTTTTATGTTATTTTAGCTGAGAGAGAGCAGCATGAGTGATTAGCTAGCTAGAAATGAGTTATGATGATTAAATAGCTAGTGTTGGTGGTAATGACTATGATGATTATTATTAGCTAGTGTTGGTGGTGATTAGATAGCTACCACAGCTAGTGTTGGTGGTGATTAGCTAGCTAGAATGAGTTTGAAGATGATGATGTGTGCTACACTATGACTATGATGATTAAATAGCTACTGTTGGTGGTAATGACTATGATGATGATTAAATAGCTTGTGTTGGCGGATTAGATTCAAGTGGAGGCAACATGTGGTGCACATCGAAAGTACTACTAGTCCAAACTAGATAAAGTTTGGATTAGTAGTATACTTTTGACATGCACCACATGTTCCCTCCACTTAAACCTAATCCACCTTCATTTGACACACTGTTATGGACATATTGATATAACAACCTCATAATTGGTATTGTACCAAAATTTGTATAACGGTGTATAAATACACTAAAAATTAAAATAATGAGAAAAAGAATACTAGTAGCGATGGAGAGTAAACACGCTACAACTAGCTATATTAGCAGTAGCGCTGGAGTGAACAAACGCTGCTGCAATATGTCTTAGCAGTAGCGTGCGTGGGATGCGCTACTGCTAAGGAATAGCTGTAGTGCCTTACCAGTAGCGCGTCCTCCCGCGCTACTGATAGGAAAAATACCTGCGCTACTGATAGGGTTTTCCCTAGTAGTGCACCTATAGTGCTATATCCATGGCTCGTGCTCATATATTGCGTGAAAGTTGAAAAAGTTTGAGAATACTAAAGTATGAACAATTGCTTGGCTTGTCATTGGGGTTGTGCATGATTGGAGCATTTTGTGTGACGAAAATGAAGCATAGCCAAACTATATGATTTTGTAGGGATGAGCTTTCTTTGGCTATGTTATTTTGAGAAGACATAATTGCTTGGTTAGTATGCTTGAAGTATTATTATTTTTATGTCAATATTAAACTTTTTTCTTCAATCTTTCGGATCTGAACATTCATGCCACAATAAATAAAACTACAATGAAAAATATGTTAGGTAGCATTCCACATCAAAAATTCTGTTTTTATCATGTACCTATTCGAGGACAAGCAGGAATTAAGCTTGGGGATTCTTAATACGTCTCCAACGTATCTATAATTTTTGATTGTTCCATGCTATTATATTATCCATCTAGGATGTTTTATATGCATTTATATGCTATTGTATATGATTTTTGGGACTAACCTATTAACCTAGAGCCCAGTGCCAGTTTCTGTTTTTCCTTGTTTTTGAGTTTTACAGAAAAGGAATACCAAACGGAGTCCAATTGACGTGCGAATTTTTGATGATTTTTTATGGACCAAAAGAAGCCCCCGAAGTAAAATAGTTGGGCCAGAAGATTCCCGAGCCGTCCACGAGGGTGGGGGTGCGCCCTACCCCCTGGGCACGTCCCCCTATCTCATGGACGACTCGGAGACCACTCCTGACGTGAGACCAACACCAAAAATTCCTACAAATACCCAAACCTCCATAAAATAACCTATATCGAGAGATCCGCCACCGCAAGCCTCTATAGCCACCAAAAACCAATCGGGACCCTGTTCCGGCGCCATGCCGGAGGGGGGAATCATCACCGGTGGCCATCTTCATCATCCCGGTGCTCTCCATGACGAGGAGGGAGTATTTCACCCTCGGGGCCGAGGGTATGTACCAGTAGCTATGTGTTTGATCTCTCTCTCTCTCTCTTGTGTTCTTGATATGGCACGATCTTGATGTACCGCGAGCTTTGCTATTATAGTTGGATCTTATGATGTTTCTCCCCCTCTATCTCCTTGTGATGAATTGAGTTTTCCCTTTGAAGTTATCAAATCGAATTGAGTCTTTAAGGATTTGAGAACACTTGATGTATGTCTTGCATGTGCTTATCTGTTGTGAGAATGGGATATTCGCGTGATCCACTTGATGTATGTTTTGGTGATCAACTTGTGAGTTCTGTGACCTTGTGAACTTATGCATACGGGTTGGCACACCTTTTCATCTTTACTCTTCGGTAGAAACTTTGGGGCACTCTTTGAAGTTCTTTATGTTGGTTGAATAGATGAATCTGAGACTGTGTTGTGATGCCCCCGGTTTGACCGTACACTAACCATACGCACAAATGTGTACGATCAAGATCAAGGATTCACGAGAAGATATCACAACACAGCTCTAGACACAAATTAAAATAATACAAGCTTTATATTGCAAGCCAGGGGCCTCGAGGGCTCGAATACATCAGCTCAAATACACAAGAGTCAGCGGAAGCAACAATATCTAAGTACAAACATAAGTTAGACAAGCCTGCCTTAAGAAGGCTAGCACAAAAGAAACAACAATTGAGAACGCAAGGCCTCCTGCCTGGGAGCAATGTTGGGGACATAGCTTATCGGGAACTTATCGGTTGACCCATGATAAGGGGTAAATCGGCCAGTTTATCGGCATAAGATTTATCGGCTGATTTATCTTATCGGTCTAACAGCGGTAAGCGATAAATCGGCTGATTTATCGGCATATCAGAAGACATCTTGAACAGTGCCTGAGAGCCTCCTAACTACTCCGGGTCATCAGCGGCCATCACGTAGTAGTAGGCACCCTCGGGGTAGTAGTAGTCATCAGTGGTGTCGTCTGGCTCATGGGATCCGTCATCTGGTCGCAACAATCGGGTATGGGGGAAAATAGGTAGCAAAGCAGTTGTGAGTACTCATCCAAAGTACCGCAAGACTTACATCAGATCTAAACTAAGTATGCATTGGTATCAAATGAAAGAGTTGTATCTATGGACTGTACTGCAGAATGCCATAAGAGAAGGGGAAAGCCTAGCCTATCGAAGACTAGCATCTTCAAGCAGCTCCAAGCATCTTGCAGCATTCAGAAGAGATAAAAGTGGCATACTATAATATTAGTAAGTATGTTGTAACATTGCCTAGAGATCACTTCCTCGACTCCCTGCGAGGAAACAATCCCGGGGCCATCATTTCCATTAAATGCCTCAGCATCAAGTTCTAGTTGTATCGACTGGGATACAACTCCGAGCGTCTGTTACTGTAGGACAAGCTACCGATAGATTTTTTATTCCCTGTAGGGGTGCACCAACTTACCAACCACGCTCGATTAACTCCGTCTGGACACACTATCAGGTCATGACCGTCCTCGGCCAATCAACACACCGTAGTCCTACCTAGGCTCAACAGAGAGGCCAGCACGCCGGTCTACATCCTAAATGCGAAGGGGTCATGGGCCAATCACCCTTTGCAATCATGCACGTTGTGAGGGCGGCCAGTGAGCAGACTTGGCAACCTCCTTAAAAAGGCAGGTGCTTACGCAGTCCAACCCGGGACGCGCCGCTCCATTGTTGACGTTAGTGAGCTTTCGGCTGATACATACGATGCAGAGTGCCCATACTTATTCCCGCGTGGTGGTCAGTGCGAAAAGGCCATAGGCCTACTCGGATCAAATATCCAAACCGTTAGTGCGTTGGTAGTGCGGTCACGAGCAGAGACTCATGAAAGATGTGGCCCCGTCGCCCTGTCTCGAGTACTTGCGACAAGGGCTAAGAATGCCTGGCCACGCCTTGTGTTGAACTCTCGGGTACCCTCCAGGTCAACCCATCTCCACATCACTCGCGGGTACCCCTTAGGGTCGAGCCGCCTTTCCAAGTAATAGTTGTAAAGTCATAGTCACCATAGTAACTGTGTGTCTAACACCAAGGGAAACCCTGAGGAACCACGCTCGGTGTATTCCACTCGATGTAATCATCAAGGTGAACATAAGAGGAACCACCCTCGAGGTTCACACTTGAGGGGTTGCACGACAGAGTCGTATCAGAAGTGGTTAAGGAGGAAATCACCCTCGATGACCACGACCGAATAGCTACACTACATAGATTTCATCTGGAGTGATGTATGAGGTGTCACCCTCGGCACTCGATAGTAACTCTGCAGAGTCATTCAACTAGGGGGGTGATGTGCGGCGTCGAGGCTTGGACGTCAATCATGTTGATTGAGTCATTGAACATAAAGCGGGGCAACTAGGACAAGGTGGGGAGTCACTGATGGATCTCTAACCAACCTATACTAAGCAGTTTGGAATAACCAGGTAAGGAATGAAAGCAGGTAACAAAAACAGGCTATGCAGCAGAGTAGGATCATTTAGAAAGCAGTAGTAGTTCTAATGCAAGCATGAGAGGGAAAGAAATGGGCGATATCGGAATGCTCAAGGGGGGGTTGCTTGCCTGGAAGCACTGTTGAAAAGGAAGAAGTGTCATCGTCGACGTAGTCGATAACAAGGGTATCAGCATCGGTCTCGGGGTCCATCGGAGAGATGAGGGGAAGAAACAGTAAATACAGAGCAAATAGGGGCATAACAGAACAACATGTAGAGCTAGACATGATCTAATGAGGTACTACTTGGTACCAGCGAAGGTGGAGAACACCCGGGGATGTTTCCTCGGAGTTAGGCATTTTTGGACAAATGTACCGGAGGGGGAAGGTTGCATGTTCTCTATGCTAGGGATGTGTGGCAGATGAACGGGCTACATATACGGATTCGTCTCGTCGTTCTGAGCAACTTTCATGTAGAAAACTTTTTCATCGGAGTTACAGATTAATTTCTATGAACTTTCAAAGTTTTAACTCATTTCTGAAATTAACAGAATTAATTTAAAAAGTAAAAGAAATTACTGTGTCAGCATGACATCAACATAATGTCATCAGTCAACAGTCTGTTTGACTGGTCAAACTAGCACATGGGTCCCGGTTGTCATTCACTAACACTAATTAACAATTTAATTAGTTAATTAGTTAATTAGGTTAATTAACATGATTAATTAAGTTAATTACTTATTTTTTATTTTTGTTTTGGAAAAGGATTATGTGGGGCCTTATTGCCGGAGGACCAAGGGTCCTAACGGGGCAGGTGGCCTAGCGGGCGCGGATGCGGGCGCCAGCCAGCCTGGGCGCCCGCCCAGGGGCACAGTGGCAATCGCAGCAGGGGCGGCCGGCGCCGACCAGCGGGCATGGGCCGCAGGCGGGGCCGTGCGAGGATGGCCGCCGGCGCAGGGCAACGGACGCAACCAGTGGTGAGCGCGCACGCGATGCGATGGATGGCCACGACGCGGTCAACACAATGAGCGGGCGATGAGGGGGCACGCGGGCGCGCATGTGGAGAGAGGCGGTGCTCGGCAGCGGGCCAAGGGGCCGCCGCGGCAAGCACGGCAGCTCCAGGAGGTGCAGCGCGGCGGCGTGGCACTGGGCACGGGTGAGTGAGGTTGCAGGGCTGAAGTGGGGCAGTGCAGGGTGGCACCGAAGCATGGACGCGAGCGGACGTGGCCGGGAGCGCGTCGAGCATCACTACGGGGCGGCATTGGCGTGGGCAGCATAGGGGAAGGGGTAGGGGGAGACAGGGTCGTACCCCCGGTGCAGGGGTTCGTCGGCGAGGCGCGGGGAAGTTTCGTCGGGGAGGGGACGAGGACGTGGTCCGGCGGCGTTGGGGCTCCACACAGTGGCGGGGTTGGGCGGTGGCGTCGTCGGGGCGCCGTGGCGAGGCGCCCAGATAGGGAGGGGGAGGAGGCGAGGAATACGGCGGTGGGGCCGCACCCGGGTGGGCGCCAGCGGCGCGGTCGCCGGTGTTCGTTGCCCCCGATCTAGATCGGGGAGAGGAGGAGATGGAGCGAGAGACGTGGGGGATCGAGGTGAGGGGGGTGGGTAGCGGTTAGAGGTTCTGTCGGGGGGTGTCGGTGTTAAAACCGGCGGATCTCGGGTAGGGGGTCCCGAACTGTGCGTCTAGGTCGGATGGTAACATGAGACAAGGGACACAATGTTTTACCCAGGTTCGGGCCCTCTTGATGGAGGTAAAACCCTACGTCCTGCTTGATTAATATTGATGATATGGTTAGTACAAGAGTAGATCTACCACGAGATCGGAGAGGCTAAACCCTACAAGCTAGCCTATGGTATGATTGTCTGTTCGTCCTATGGACTAAAACCCTCCGGTTTATATAGACACCGGAGAGGGCTAGGGTTACGCAGAGTCGGTTACAATGGGAGGAGATCTACATATCCGTATTGCCAAGCTTGCCTTCCACGCCAAGGAAAGTCCCATCCGGACACGGGACGAAGTCTTCAATCTGGTATCTTCATAGTCTAACAGTCCGGCCAAACGATATAGTCCGGCTGTCCGGAGACCCCCTAATCCAGGACTCCCTTAGTAGTCCCTGAACCAGGCTTCAATGACGATGAGTCCGGCGCGCAGTATTGTCTTCGGCATTGCAAGGTGGGTTCCTCCTCCGAATACACCACGGAAGAATTTGAATACAAGGATAGTGTCCGACCCTGCAAAATAAGTTCCACATACCACCGTAGAGAGAATTATATTTTCGCAAATCTAGTTTGCTGACTTGTTTTGGCAGCATGACGTTATGTCATGGCCCGATGATTATTCGAACCGTTTTTCTTCAACCAGCTCCACACATAACGCGAGGTGGTTTCTTGACACGTCTTGTCAAAGCAGAGATCGTGTTCCCCCAATTACGGGATTCTCATTAATACGGTCGTAGGTAACCCAACCATGTCTAGGACTCCTAAATTACAGGCAAGTCCCAAACGGCTACGGAGAGGACGCTTGATATTCACCCTCTTTATAAAGGGACAAGGTTTTCGCTTTTTCCCTCTCGTGCTCAATCGAACCCCTCCCCCATGTCGAGTTCTAACACCCAAAGACCAGGTCAGGTGCTCCGGATCTTCAATCATGTCCGGATCCAGCCTTCAAGGCCGGTGGATGCCCTCCTCCATCACGGAAGAGGATATCAAGAAGTTGAGGGAGGCCAGATACCTGATCGCCGAGGTTTCACATCGGCTGCCTTGTCGAGGGCAGGTCGTCCCCACTCCCGAACCCAACGAGAATGCCGTGTTCGTCTCCCACTTCCTCCTAGGCCTAGGCCTCACTCTGGATCCCTTCGTCGGGGGTTTGATGTTCTATTACGGGCTAGATTTCAACGATCTAGTCCGGACTCCTTTCTCCACATCTCGACATTTATTGTCGTGTGTGAGGCCTTCCTCCGCATACCCCTCACTTCGGCCTGTGGCTCAAGACCTTTGAAGTGAAGCCGAAGATGATCGAGGGGCAACATGCAGCGTGCGGAGGTGCGTCAATAGGCAAGCTCCATGGCCGAAAGGTTCCTTTCCAGAGGTGTCCGAATTATGGCAACGGGAGTGGTTTTACGTCACGGCTCCCAGAAGTGCCAAGTGGGCGGCTGCCCCCGCTTTCCGCTCAGGCCCCCCACCACAACTGATTTCATGGATTAGCAAAGGTCTGAGCTGGGGTCCAGCCAAGGACGTGCCTATACCGCAAAGCCGCATTCAAGATCTCTTCGAGGGAGATTTTAGTTTGGTTGTGGTAATGCAAGTTATGCTGGTTCGTCGAGTCCAGCCTTCCAAACGCCGGCCCCTTCGCTTGTGGGAGTTCAACCCAGAAGGACCGCGTGCCATTCAAAGTTTCATCGGCCTGACGCACGAGGAGATGTACAAGTCATTCTTCGGACCTCAAATAGAGTGTCCGGATACTACCGAGGACGTGGGCCTAAGCAGTAACCGCGCCGCTGAACAAGTAAGAAATCCTCTAGCCGAACACACCATCTTTTATTCATCATGAAGTTATTTTTGAGAGATCGCTCTTTGACCAGGACTGGCTAACAAAGGCGAAGACGGTGTTCGGCCCCCCTCCCTGAGGATTTGGAAAATCCGCTATTGGAAAAGATGCTCGAGATCGCACCTTGCCCGAAGCCCTCGAAGGAAGATACAGGGGGAATAATATGGGCGGAAGCGGGCCCCCATCGCTGCCAGTTCCAACCGAGGGAATGAGTGCCTCCATAAAGGAGGATAACCGGGGGAGGAAGAGGACTGCTTCCGAGGGTCCGGAAGCCGAGGCCTCCAAACAGGAGAAGAAGTCTCCAACAGAGGGTCCTGCCTCGGGGGATGCTCTTGCCGCACAAAGTCCGCGGGGGGATCATCCCTCCAACGAGTAATAAGTGATCCAAAAAATAATTTAATAGTGAAGGTATACTATCTTTCTTCTAAGAAAATAACCGCCGCATATATATTTGCAGTTCGGGTCTTAGCCCTTCTCAGCTGAGCTCGTCTTCGAGGGATCTTCTTCCGGAGATGATGGAGAGCGAAATGCCTCCTCCGGAGTCCTCAGCTCAAGAAGCGGGCGACCCTGAAGTGTCGTCATGGAGGGCCTCTCCGGATCCGGTGAGGCCAGAAGATAATCCCATAGACCCCCGAAGTCCCCAGTGTCCGGCTCTCGAAGAGAGCAAACAAAAGAGTCTGGCACCATCTGGTATGCGGTCAGACGTTCTGAGGGAGCTGTTGGGGGCGAACAGCCATCTTAGAAGAACACCGTACACTGATGGGTACGGTGATGGAAAGAATTTTGTCCGCCGAAAGCGGATTACATGAAGCCTTTATGAGTCTACTGATAGGCTTTGAGGTACGTGAGATAATATGTGATAGTACCACACATGTTAGGTGTGCCCTGTGTAGATTGTAGCCCCTGAGACTCTGGTTGTCGTCGAGAACGGTGGCGAACAGAAGATCATAGTCCCAGGCAATAACCAGACTGCCTTTATGTGCAGGTGGTGGAAGCTCCGGTGGCTAGCCGGACTAGTGAGTTTGCTGAATTAAAATGGCAACTGGATGCGGCAGACGCCGACATCGAGCTTGTTAACAAGTGGCTTGACGAATCACAGGGTAAGTAATGTTTGCTGGTGAATGTCGCACAATAAGGGCAGCATGATGCCAGTATCTTTAATATGTTGTGACGGCAGACGGGGCTGCCACCGTGGAGACCCTTCGGGCAGAACTCGCCCGAGCCAAGGAACAAGCGAGGGTTAGTAATGCGGCTGCTTTGAAGGCGGCCGAAGAGTTAAGAGCCGAGAAGGCCGCCCATTGCGAAAGCAAAGAAAAGATGGCCAAGATGGCCGTAGAATTAAAAGGCACTGCCGACCATTGCCAGTTCCTTGAAGAAGAGAACCGAGTGAAGGCAGTGGACCTTAAGAAGGCCACTATGGCGACCAAAGACAGTCGCTCTGCTATGAGGACGAAGAAGGAGGAGCTGCGCGAAGCCGAGGATATTGCGGCTGGGAAGCCCTTTCTACTGCGGAGGAAGTTCGGAGATCCGCGGTATGCCCCTCTGGATCGGCTGTGGAGTTCGGCACACGCATATATGGACTTGGCGGCGAGCGCTATCGATGCAGTCGAATACTTCCAAGATTGTAAGTGCATCTAGTGCCACCCCTAGTTGGTTTTGGAGTATTGACGACAAACCTAGATGAGGGACTAATGTGTTTGTGAGAATTGCAGGATAACACAGGTAGAACTCCCTCATTGATTCGGTTTTCCTACCAGAGATGACCCCTAAAAATGTAAGAAGACATTGAAGACAAAGGTGGTATGCGAAGACATTCACATTGAAGACTATGACAAGAGAAGACATCACATGAAGACTATGGAGCGTGAAGACTTAGTTCTTTCGTCGTTCTTCTTCTTCTTTGTTGAGTCATAGGAACCACCGTACTGTTAAGTGGGGTCCAAGAGAACCAGTCGGAATGACTGAAGTGATGCTTAACCAAAATCCTATTTCTTCGAGTGAAGACTATGAGAGCAAATCTTGTCCAGAGTTGGATAAGTCAGCTTTGCTTGTAGCCCAAGTAAAGTTGCCGTGTGTGTTTGAAATCTGACCGTTGGAACACGTGTTAGTTCCTTAGTGACCCAGGATCATTTCAGACAAATCAGGTCGGGTTGCCTAGTGGCTATAAATAGCCCACCCCTTACAACCATAAACGGTTGGCTGCTCAGAGTTAGAGTACGGCTTTTGTCGTTTGAGAGCAACCCACCTCGAAGCCATTGAGAGAGAATTCCTTGCGAGGATAAAGCCCTAAACACCCAGAGCCAAAGAGTGTTAGGCATCACTTAAGTCTTCCTGTCTGTGTGATCTGAAGACTTATTACACTTGAGTACTGTGAATCCTCCAGCCGGTTAGGCGTCGCATTCTGAGCATCCAAGAGTCATTGTGGATCGCCGGTGAATGAAGTCTATGAAGGTTTGGAAGTCTACCTTGAAGACTTACCAGAGTGATTGGGCGAGGACTGGGTGTCCTTAGCTCAAGGGGAATAAGGTGAAGATGAGGTCTTCTGAGTTGAATCTCAGCCTCCCTAACCAGACGTACAGTTGTCACAGCAACTGGAACTGGTCCAACAAATCATTGTCTTCAACGAGTCACTGGTTTCATCCTTCCCTTCCCTTTACTTACTGTTGGTCCTTGTGAAGTCTTTGTACGATTGCATCACCATTTGTCTTCACTGAGTGACTACTTGTTCTGATTGGCTTCACAATATCTTCCTACCTGATCTTTACTGCCTAGCTGCTATTAGTCATTGTGCTTTCACTTCATTGAATACTTGACTATGGTTTGCCTAGTGTAGTCTACCTTCCGCTGCATGGTAATAGGTTTATTTCTATCGTTTGTCTTCGAAACTTCCATGTTTTGAAGACTTTCATAAAAATTGCCTATTCACCCCCCCTCTAGTCGATCACTAGCACTTTCAATTGGTATCAGAGCAAGGTACTCCCTTGTTCTGTGTGATTCGGTTTAACCACCTGGAGTTTTAGCAATGTCGACTGCAGGGATAATTAAGGTCTCCGCTGCTTGCCCCGTCTTCGATGGAACTGAATATCCCTACTGGAAGAATAAGATGCGCATGCATCTTGAAGCCATTGATGTCGACCTATGGTATGTCTTCAAGAATGGCGTTCCCAAGGCTGGTGAAGGTATCACCGCTGCTGATGTCAAGAAGTTCGTTCAACTGGACTCCACTGCCAAGAACATCATCTGTGGTCATCTGACCAAAGGACAGTATGGCCGCGTGAGTGCTTTGGAAACATATAAGCTAGTCTAGGACTGGCTCTCCAAGGTCAATGAAGGCGTCTCAACCCAGAGAGATCAGAGAATCAGTGTCCTTCGCAACCACTTCAACTGCTTCAAGAGAAATCACAATGAGAATGTCCAACTCACGTTTGATCGACTCACTGACATCACAAATGAGCTTCAAGCTCTCGGCGCCACCAAGATCACCAAGCATGAAGTCGTCAAGACACTCCTGAGATCACTTGATAGCTCGTTTGACACCCTAGCCCTGATGATTCAAGAACGTCCTGATTTCAAGACACTCGATCCGTCTGACATACTTGAGAGGCTCAACACACATGAGTTTCAGCTTTCTGAGAAAAGAGACATCTACGGTCCCAACTATGGGCGAACTCATGACTTGAAGGTAAAAGTTGTCGCCTCATATGAAGAAGAATCTGATAGTAGTTCTGATGATCCTGAAGACATTGGAAAGGAGCTGGCTATGCTTGTGAAGAAGTTCCAAAAATTCACCAAGAAGAAAGGCTTCAGAAAGTCTTCACGATCAAGCTCAAGGAATGATGAAGCTTCTGCTCATGACTACAAGAAGAGAACATGCCACAAGTGCAAGAAACCTGGCCACTACATCTCTGAGTGTCCGTAGTGGGACAATGAGAACAACAAGAAGAAGAAGAGCAAGGAGTATGACTCTGACGACAAGAAGAAGAAGAAATACTCAAAGTATTCTTCCAAGTCTTCTTCAAAGTCTTCATCACACAAGAAGAGCTCATCTGGCAAGGCACGTGCGTTTGTTGGCAAGGAAATGGATTCAGAGGAGGAGTCCGTTTCTGAGGAGGCGGAGGTGGAGTCTGAGGATGAGTCCGATTCTGGCGTTGCGAGTCTGGCTACAGCATACGTTGCCAAGTCCATCTTCAACACTGAAGACAATGACTTCATCACTGACACCGATGCAAATGACAAGGACTACTCCGCTCCTTCCTACTGCTTCATGGAACGCGGTGCCAAGGTAAACACATGCACTACTCACTATCAAACATCTAGTGATGATGACTCTAATTGTGGTTCCAAACCCAGCTACAGAACACTTGCTAAAATTGCAACTGAACAACAGAAAGCTATGGAACATATTCAAAAACTGTTAGACAAAAGCGATGATCTGTTAGATGCTGAAATGACTCGATCTCAGTCCTTAATTGAAGACATAAAAAATCTTAACGTTAAGTATGAGGAACTTGAAAGTCGTCATGAAACGCTCTCAACAACTCATGAAAAGCTTTCCTATGATTATCTTGAAAGGAAGCAAGATCTTGAGAAATTGAGAGCGGCTCGTGAAGATCTTCAAAAGGAACACGAGTCACTTCGCGCCGAACAGATCAGTTCATCTCAGGAAGGATTTGAACCACCATGTCTTAAATGCATTGAGCGTGATAACGCTACTTCTGTTGCTGAATGTTCTACTGCTGCTACTATTGCAATATCTTCAACTGTTGATGTGGTAACTAACCCCTTTGCCGAGGATACCACTGCTATTGCTGATGAGAATGCTAGGTTGAAGACACTTCTTGAAACAGGGATGTACAAAAGTCTCAAAGGGCATCAGACACTATGTGATGTCCTCAAAAGGCAGATCCTGAACCGAAACCCTAGGAAAGAGGGTGTTGGGTTCGAAAGGAAAATGAATGCTGATGGCTCTTACTGGAAACCTGAGTAGTACCCCAAAACCACATGGGTTGCTGCAAAGGGACCTTTAGTGGATCCATCCACTCTATCTAGCCTCACTTGTGCTAATCCCATTGTTATTGATGAATCCCTCGATGCAAACTATAAACTATTTAAGAATCAGAATGGTGAAGTGTTTGCCAGGTATATTGGTACTAACTGCAGGAATGGGCCACCTATGAAGAAGGTCTGGGTGCGGAAAAGGTGTTTGGAGAATCTTCCTGTGAATGTCGTCATGACATCACAAGTGAAGAAGACAAACCCCAGACCATAGGCTTCATACGGCCCAAAGGCTTCATATAGATAGAGGACTCACCTGAGTCGCACTAATGCAAATGTTTTGCAGGGAAGCCATACTCAGGCCTATGAATATGAGCGCGGTTCATCAAACCGCCATGTTCATAAGACCAAGAACTATTCTGCCCATTCTTATGAGTACTATTGTCCACCTGCAAGACTTTTTGCTAGGGCTCCAAAGCCAAAGTTCTCAGATGCTGCACTTAGACTCATTGCTTTGAAGCCACCCTTGAAGATGTGGGCGGCTAAGAAAGCTTAACTCTCTTTTGCAGGGAAAGGTCTCCAGCCGAAAACCAAAATTGTCTGACGCTATTGCTGGGGACCTTAAACATCTTGTGGGGCGCAAGATAAAATGCCCAAATGGTCTTATTATGTATTTTGTTCCTGAGTCGCTTGCTACTTGCCCTATCAGTCCTAACCTTGATCTAAGCTTTCATAATCCACTTTCTCGTCAAATGTTTATGCTTCACAATTCTCTTCATGAAGCCTATCCCCCTAACTGCACTGTAGGGTACAACACCAGCTGCTTCAGAATGGATTATTGATAGTGGGTGTACTAATCACATGACTGGCAAGCGAAGTCTTCTTATGGACTCAACCTTACGTCCATCTGGCAAAAGTCACATCACATTTGCTAACACTGGTAAAAGCAAGGTATTGGGTCTAGGTAGAGTTGCAATCTCATAGGATCAACACATGGATAAAGTCATGCTTGTTGAATCCCTTGGTTTCAACTTAATGTCTGTCTCAATGCTTTGCAATTTAAACATGATTGTGATGTTTGGAAAATGTCGTTGCCTTGTTCTAATGGAATCTGACAAGTCTCTAGTGTTTGAAGGGTATCGGAAAGATGATTTGTACGTGGTAGATTTCTCAGCAGGACCACAACTTGCCGTATGTCTTCTAGTAAAAGCTTCTGAATGCTGGCTCTGGCATCGAAGGCTAGGTCATGCTGGCATGAGGAACCTCCACACCCTTGCAAGGAAGAAGCATGTCATAGGCATCGAGGGCGTCAAGTTCAAGAAGGATCACTTATGCGGTGCCTGTGAAGCAGGAAAGATGACGAGGGCCAAGCATCCCTCGAAGACAATCATGACAACGACTCAACCCTTCGAACTGCTCCACATGGATCTTTTCGGTCCTACTCATTACTCAACTCTTACTACTACTGCTTGTCTCTATGGCTTTGTCATTGTTGATGATTATTCAAGATATACTTGGGTGCATATAATCCTCTACAAGACTAAATTGCAGGATGTCTTCAGACGCTTCGCCAATCGAGCCATGAACAACTATGGCGTCAAGATCAAGCACATTAGAAGTGATAACGGCACTGAATTCAAGAACACTGGTCTAGACACTTATCTTGATACTTTGGGCATTACACATGAATTCTCAGCTCCTTACACACCACAACAGAATGGCGTCGTGGAACGCAAGAACAAAACACTTATTGAGATGGCCTGGACGATGCTTGATGAATACAAGACTCCAAGAAAATTCTGGCCTCAAGCCATTGATACTGCATGCCATATCATCAACCGTGTTTATCTTCACAAGCTTCTCAACAAGACATCCTATGAGCTCCTTACTGGCAAGAAGCCAAATGTCAGTTACTTCAGAGTATTTGGTGCCAGGTGCTGGATCAAGGATCCACATCACACTTCAAAATTTGCGCCAAAAGCACATGAAGGTTTTATGCTTGGATATGGAAAGGATTCGCACTCCTACAGAGTCTTCAACCTCTTCCATTATAAAGTGGTTGAAACAGTGGATGTGCGGTTCGATGAGACTAACGGCTCACAAAGAGAGCACCTGCCAAATGTGCTAGATGAAGTTCCATCTAGTGAATCAATCAAACTTATGGGAACTGGAGAAATCATACCTTCTGAAGCTCAGCCTGAAGAGGAACGTATCATCTCTACACCTGATCAACCTGAAGACAATGATCAAACTGAAGACAATGCTCAGCCTGAAGCCAATCCTTCTAACGATGACAATGATCAGCAAGAGCAAAATCTTCGTCCTGTACATCCTCGTGTCACAAATGAAGTACAGATTAAGAGAATAATTGATAGCATCAATGCACCAGGTCCACTCACTCGTTCAAGGGCAACGCAGCTAGCAAATTTCTGTGGGCACTTCGCATTCGTCTCAATATCTGAACCAAAGAAAGTTGAAGAAGCCTTCATGGAACCTGAATGGATTCATGCTATGCAAGAAGAGCTTCAACAGTTTGAGCTGAATAATGTATGGGAACTGGTTAAGCGTCCTGATCCTTGCAAGCACAATATAATAGGCACCAAATGGATATATCGCAACAAGCAAGATGAGCATGGTCAAGTTGTCAGAAACAAAGCTCGTCTTGTTGCTCAAGGATACACTCAAGTTGAAGGGATTGACTTCGATGAAACATTTGCTCTTGTGGCTAGACTTGAAGCCATACACATACTGCTGGCCTATGCAAATCATCATAACATTCTTCTGCATCAAATGGATGTGAAGAGCGCTTTTCTCAATGGCAAGATTGACGAAGAAGTGTATGTTGCACAACCGCCTGGCTTCGAAGATCAAAAACATCCTGACATGGTGTACAAGCTCAACAAGGCGCTGTATGGCCTCAAACAAGCCCCTCGGGCTTGGTATGATACACTCAAATACTTCCTGAAGAGCAAAGGCTTCAAACCTGGTTCCCTTGACCCCACTCTCTTCAGGAAGACATATGATGGTGAACTGTTTGTGTGCCAAATATATGTGGATGGCATTATCTTCGGCTGCACCAATCAGAAATACACAGACGAGTTTGGATATATGATGCAAGAGCAATATCAGATGTCCATGATGGGTGAGCTGAAGTTCTTCCTTGGTCTTCAAATACGTCAGCAACGCAACGACATCATCATATCTCAAGAGAAGTACCTCAAAGATTGCCTAAAGAAATTTGGAATGCAAGACTGCAAAGGCTTCACGACTCCAATGCCAGCCAAACATCATTTGGGTCCCAACGACAATGGTAAAGAGTTTGATCAAAAGGTATACCCCTCCATGATTGGTTCTTTACTTTATCTATGTGCATCTAGGCCAGATATTATGCTTAGTGTTTGCATGTGTGCTCGATTCCAAGCGGCACCAAAGGAATCGCATCACTTAGCTGTGAAGCGAATTCATTGATATTTGGCTCACACCCCAACATTAGGATTATGGTATCCAAAGGGCTCAGAGTTTGATCTGGTTGGATTCTCGGATGCTGATTATGCTGGTGACAAGGTGGATCGCAAGTCTACATCAGGAACATGTCATTTTCTGGGACGATCACTTGTATGTTGGTCTTCAAAGAAGCAGAACTGTGTATCTCTCTCCACTGTTGAATCTGAATACATTGCTGCCGGATCTTGCTGCGCTCAGCTTCTATGGATGAAGCAAACACTCAAAGATTATGGCATTCATCTGAAGCAAGTTCCACTCTACTGCGATAATGAAAGTGCCATCAAGATTGCCAACAACCCAGTTCAGCACTCGAAGACAAAGCACATTGAAATTCGTCATCACTTTCTCAGAGATCATGTTGTGAAGGAAGATATTGATATCATACACGTCAACACTGAAGAGCAATTGGCAGATATCTTCACCAAGCCCTTGGATGAGAAGAGGTTTTGCAAGTTACGGTGTGAGCTAAATATCTTGGAATCCTCAAATGTCCTGTGATCAGGCCCACATCCTAACACTTATGCATATTGATGACTTAGATGTGCAACACACGAAGTAAACTATATCTTCAATCAATGAAGACTTACATTCTAAGTGTGAATACATTAATGTGGAATTTGACTTCGGAGCGCCACGATAATTATGTGCCATGTCTGAGTCTAATACTTCCTATACGGTGGGTAACACCACCACCAAATTTTTCTATTTGAAGTGTTTCACTCATGGAGTTACGTTTGGTATGTCTTCACAGTTGGTTTGGCTTCAATCTCAACTTGTCTTCATGATTATCTTCACTATGTTTATTTGATTGTCTTTCTCATCTATATATACTAGTGTTTTGTCCTCTACAGCACTCACTTATAGCTATGTCTTCTTGTTGAATCTTTTCAACTAAGTGAATGTGATCGGACCCTAACCTCTCTGTGCTTTCTATCTCAAACTCTATCTCTCCAAATCATATGTATTCTATTGAAACTGTCGAATATCTTCTCCGCGTCCTTGTCAGCAGAAGATACAGAGACAAACATTAAGTCCGTTTTCAATGCTAATTCCTTCACCTGAAACCCAGAGAAGTGGGAATGACCACCCGACAATCCAGGCGTGCGTGGGAACGTGGAACAACCTTCGATATGTTGCATGATGGCCACGTGTCCTTCAGATGTGAATCGCCAGGGGCACCTGTGTAATAACACTGTGCTGTCCCTGTCTCTATAAATACATGCCTCACCACAGTCATTATCCTTTCTTCCACTCTCGCACAAACCCTAGCACCACTGCTCGCCCTCGACGACGCCGACGACGAAGCGCTTAGTTGCCGCGACCTCACCGACGCCGTCTTCACGCCGGCCACGGATATCGTCTTCTTTACCGTCACCGTAGGTGTCCTCCGTCGCCAACTTAGGGCACGGACGATCGAACTGCTCGGCCTCCTCTCCCACTCCGTCTAGCAGTTCTTCGTGTGGTAAATAAAACTTCCTTTTTACGGCCCTTTGATCCTATAGATTCATCCCTTTCTACCACAAGCAGTTTCTGTTCACACTAGTTGAATCTATTTCATACTGCATCTCATAATAAGCCTAGTATGTTCACTTGTGCTTCACAAAGTAGTTAGATTCCTCACTTGTACTTATTCATGGATTCGTACAAATCTGGAACCAACTCTCTATCTATGAGTGAATGTCTTCGCACTATGAGGTCAATGTCTTCTAAACTGATTTATCTTCAAAATCTTCTGAGAATGCATATGACCTCTTCCCCTTCCCTCGCACCTTAATGCTGTCACAGGTACATGTCCGTGGGAGAATCCCTTGGTTCTCATAGTCTGCATTCATTTGTAGAATTCTTACAGCATCATATAAATTCTCCCGAAGCCAGTTCCTGTTTGACCAGCAAGCAGAAGCCTGTGAAACCTTTGAACGTATTAAAGCCATTCAGTTTGAAGTTCATGGCTGCAGAGAAATCAGCAAGGAAGGGTGGCAGACAGCGTCGAGGGGGAACATCAAAAGATCTGCCTGATGACCTCTCAGAGCTATACAAGACAGATCCAGAAGAGGATTACAATCAGCGCAAGACACGGATCCAATGGATTCGCATATACTGGGCAGAGCAATGGTTCAAGTACAAGTTTGTGACCCAAGAGTATGCTGAGAAGAATGGCATCAAGCGACCTTGGGGAGACATCCTATACAGAAATCTTCAACCCAGGTCCAGAGATGAAGACATTGAACAAGGCTTCTATCCCTGCATGGTCCGTGGACCACAGCCTGCGGATGCAGACGCATCGTCATTGCTATGGTGTCGTGACGACAATCTATTCAAGCGCAACTTCCAGTTTGCCAAGAATTCAGCTAAGCAAAACAAGAAGTCATTGGGACTAGACTTCAACCCTGGTCCTTCTGCTCCCCGTGCCGATGGCACCCGCGAGGCTGAACCCAATCTTGTTGGGCCCTTCTACAACCTGGATGGTGTCATCACTCATATCATGGTTCAAGGGACAACCGTTGACGAGCCTGCAGATGACGCTGAATCTGATGAAGCGCCTGCACCGCCGAGGCCAAAGAAACTGAAGAAGCCTAAAGCTTCAAAGCCTGCTCCTGCACCAAAGGTCTCACATGCGAAGCCACTGGCTACTGCACCTCCTGAAGACAGTGTGCAGTCTGAAGATCTATCACGTATTTCCAAGAAGACTGAGATGAGAAAGAATACTGACCAGGCACTGACTACTGCTGCTATTCTGTGCAATGACGCCATTGATCTGTCCAGCGATGAAGATCTTGCAGATGACGCTCTTGAGCAACTGATCAAGAGCAAGGAAGAAGCAGAGATCTTCAATGATTTGCCTCTCTTTGATGTGGCAATCCTCCATAACTTCATTGATGAGTGGTTTGACATGCCCAACCTCAGCTTTGAAGATCTGCAGCTTCCAATTGGCCTCAGTGTCGCCTTCACTAGCGCCATTGCTTCCGAGCTATCTCTAGCTCAGAAGCATCGTTGAACTGAAGCAAAAGATCGACTATGAGAAAGCTCAGTTCAAGAAGCACATGGCAAACCTCAGCGTGCAAGATGTGAAAAACTTCAAGATTATGCTGCATGAGCTCAAGGAAGCCTTTCTCAAGAAGCGTGAAGAAGCTCAAGGTTCTCGGGAGCGCATGAAGAGCCTGGCTGACAAGTGTGTGCGAGCCTACAATGAGGCTGAGAAGCGCAAGGCTCTTGGTCATCCTGGCATCGACCCAAGAATGGCTGCAAAGAATAAGAAGCCCTCAACTGACCAATCTGCACCTTCAAGGCAGGAAGAACCTCGCATAGTCTTCCCAAGCAGCATGACTGGCTCAAAGCCAAAGTCAGGTCAACCGCTTCAGAACTGAAGAAGATGAGGACTGCCGAAGCTGAAGCCAGAAAAAGGAAAAATCCTGAAGCTTCTGATGTCGCTCCCTGTAAGAAGAAGCGCAAAACCAAGAAGGATCAGGCTGCTCCCACAGAGCCCTTAGTTGTTGAACCTATCTCAATGGTTCGCCCTGCATCTGAACACCACGAGCGCCAACTGATTGTTCATGAGCCTGCTTCCACAGAGGCTCCTGGTGCTGAAGACATTCCAGCAGTTGACCCCACCGCTGCTGAAGACATTGGTCACCATGACAATGTTGAAGATGATGAAGTCCTTCCTCAGATTGAGCACCAACTGGTATCATCGCCTGTGCTTACGCACAGCGAACTCATCAGCATTGGTCGTCCTCTGACGCCAAATACTCAGGATGCATCGTGGGCTGATCACCCACAGAGACAAGACACTCCAAGCTCTCCGCAAGCAACCCCATTAGTGCAAGAAGAGGATGACTTTGAGGCCCAGCCAACTCCATCTCCACAGGCGTCGCCTGCGCTACGCAGGCTTCGCAAAGGACCAAGGCCTCAAGTCCCTCTTTCGAGCGTTCCAGAAGGAGAAGTGCCCCACCAACCTGTTGCACGTCAAGTGTTTCCAGATGCCACTCCTACTGTGAATGTCTCCGAGTGTGAAGCTAAAGCTGCTGAAGACATTCCGGCTGCATGAGCCGACGACAACCAAGAAGAAGAACGTGTCCCTACTCCCCCCATTACTGAAGAAGCTGTTCTCGAGGAGAACGTGTCTATGCCCGACCCTCTAGCTCATCAAGTGGAGGTTGAGAATCTTGAGGCTGCCACCACCAACACAAATGAAGCCAATGACGTAGTCATGGCTCAAGCAAATGTGGAGCCTGCACCAACCAATGTGCCAGAAGTCAATGAAGCCAATGATGCAACTGCTCCTGAAGCCTCTATTGTGCAGCCTAACGCCTCTATTAATGCCACTGCTCCTGTTCCACTACCTCAGCCACACACTATTGAGCAAGCATTCAACTATGGCCAACTTGTCACTGTCAAATGGCCTTTTCTGACTCCTCTGCCTGCTGCTGGTCCTCAGTTTGACTATCACGTTGAGCACAGGCCTCAGGTTCAGAAGCCAATACCAAGGTTGCCCAGGTTTCCAGCCACTGCATCTGCACCCGGATCGTTCAATATCAATGGCTTCAAGGCACACAACACCTTCTTCAATAGCGCCAAGAACCCCTACTCAAAGGCAAGAATATCTTCTGATCGGTTCTGGAGCTATCAGCAGCGAAGTTATTACTCATGCATTCTGTACAATCAAGGTCACATTTTCCCACATATGCGTATTGACACTGAGGCCATAACTGGTCTGCCCTGTTTGGAAGAAGCTCTACATTGCTTCAGAGAGTCAGGCTTGCTGCAGTTCGTCACTGATAAGGAGCACTGGAATGAAGAATTGCTGCTCCAATTCTATGCCACTCTTCATATCCGTGGCTACAACAGGGATCCGAAGACTTGGGTCCTTGAGTGGATGACAGGCAATGTTCATCATGTAGCCAAAGCCTTTGATATCATTGAGCTTACTGGCTTGCCCACTCCAGGAGATCTGTATGAACCTGGTTGTCGGCTTCATAGTGCTGTTATGGAAAGCATCTTCCACAAGCCTGAGCCCAATATGAGTCAGATGCTCAGCATGATGAAGCCTTTGCCTCCAGATGCTGCATATCCTAAGGAGTTCTTTGTTGAAGACCTTGAGTATCTGCCACGTACCATCTATCACATCATAAGGCGAACTCTCTGGCCCATCAAAGGACATTCTCCACATGCCAAGCTAGAAGGCGCAATGAAGACGTTGGTCTTTCATATTCTTCATGGCAAAAGCTTCAATGCACAAGACTTCTTTATTCGCCAGCTTGCTGCATCAAGATCTGACATTTTTGGCTAGAAGTTTTACGCTCCATGGATTCTGTGACTGATCAAACTACACTCAGCTGTCACCTATCAGCCCTCTGCTCGCAATCATCGGATCTTTCTTCCCGACGTCGATATGTCAGTTGAAGCCATCTATCCAGAGCCTGCCAAGGAGCCCCTTAGTCTTCAAAATGCTGAGAATCAAAGCTTCTCTCAAAACATTGAAGTAGTTCAAGCAGTCACTCGTGTTTATCCTCTGGCTGGTACTACACGTGCACCTCATCGTGCCCTCACTGAAGCCACTGAAAGCACCATTGCCCAACGTCCCAAGCAGCGATCTCGTGTTCTCAATGACCGAGAGCTTTTGGTTGCCCTTCATCAGAAACATTATAAGCATCATGACTGGCTGAAGCGCCAAATGCAAAGCCTCTTTGTGGACGTAAATAGGATTCACAATCTTGCTAGCAAGAATGCCTTTGTTGCCCATGAAACATGTCGGCGTACATGGAAAGGGCTGATGCTTATGTGCTCTAAGGATGATCTTCAAGAGGACGGCTTCTCTGAACGCTTCAAGTTTGACTCCACACCTCCAAGAAGGACTGTGCTGCGACGAACTCCGAGTTCTCTTCCTCCGTGGCAACTGTGAATGCCAGAGTGATCGATGATGAAGACGAGGCTACTTCACCACCCCTACATCTGCTCGCATCGACACTGCCCCAAGTTCGTCTGTACCGCCTATCAACACCGACGACCCTGCTGCTTCACTTACTCCTCATGAGAATGAGTAGATTCTCTATGTCTTCAAACCTTTTTGTTCCTTACTGACAAAAGGGGGAGAAGCATATGAGTTTGATAGTCTTCAAGCGGGTCCATATGGGCGGTGGTTTTATATTTTCCTGGTGTTTACAACTCTTGCGTTTTGATACATTTGGTTCTTTGAGTTGTAACACTCAAACTCGATGGTCGTCTACTACTTATTTGCTTTACTGTGATGCGATGATAAATTCCACATGTGCGACGATAAATTCCGCACTTAGATCATTTTGCAGACGTCCATTTTTCATTATGCATGTCATTATCTTCACATACTTTTCATGCATGATGAATTGTCATCATAAGTTGAAGAGGATCTCCACAAGTACAACCTGCCATGTGCATTTGCATTCCGAAAGCAAATTACTTATATGCACATCTTCAGGGGGAGCCCTTGCAACTTATGAAGACAATCCCATATCCTTTACAATTTCACATATTATACTCCCCGTTGAAAACTTCAACTAGTTTGTCATCAATCACCAAAAAGGGGGAGATTGTAAGTGCATCTAGTGCCACCCCTAGTTGGTTTTGGAGTATTGATGACAAACCTAGTTGAGGGACTAATGTGTTTGTGAGAATTGCAGGATAACATAGGTAGAAGTCCCTCATTGATTCGGTTTTCCTACCAGAGATGACCCCTAAAAATGTAAGAAGACATTGAACACAAAGGTGGTATGTGAAGACATTCACATTGAAGACTATGACAAGAGAAGACATCACATGAAGACTATGGAGCGTGAAGACTTAGTTCTTTCGTCGTTCTTTTTCTTCTTTGTTGAGTCATAGGAACCACCGTACTGTTAAGTGGGGTCCAAGAGAACCAGTCGAAATGATTGAAGTGATGCTTAACCAAAATCCTATGTCTTCCAGTGAAGACTATGAGAGCAAATCTTGTCCAGAGTTGGATAAGTCAGCTTTGCTTGTAGCCCAAGTAAAGTTGCCGTGTGTGTTTGAAATCTGAATGTTGGATCACGTGTCAGTTCCTTAGTGACCCAGGATCATTTCGAACAAATCAGGTCGGGTTGCCTAGTGGCTATAAATAGCCCACCCCCTACAACCATAAACGGTTGGCTGCTCGGAGTTAGAGTACGGCTTTTGTCGTTTGAGAGTAACCCACCTTGAAGCCTTTGAGAGAGAATTCCTTGCGAGGATAAAGCCCTAAACACCCAGAGCCAAAGAGTGTTAGGCATCACTTAAGTCTTCCTGTCTGTGTGATCTGAAGACTTATTATACTTGAGGACTGTGAATCCTCCAGCCGGTTAGGCGTCGTGTTCTGAGCATCCAAGAGTCATTGTGGATCACCGGTGAACGAAGTCTGTGAAGCTTTGGAAGTCTACCTTGAAGACTTACCAGAGTGATTGGGCGAGGACTGCATGTCCTTAGCTCAAGGGGAATGAGGTGAAGACGAGGTCTTCTGAGTTGAATATCAGCCTCCCTAACCAGACGTACAGTTGTCACACCAACTGGAACTAGTCCAACAAATCATTGTCTTCAACGAGTCATAGGTTTCATCCTTCCCTTCCCTTTACTTATTGTTTGTCCTTGTGAAGTCTTTGTACGATTGCATCACCATTTGACTTCACTGAGTGACTACTTGTTCTGATTGGCTTCACAATATCTTCCTACTTGATCTTTACTGCCTAGCTGCTATTAGTCATTGTGCTTTCACTTCATTGAATACTTGACTATGGTTTGCCTAGTGTAGTCTACCTTCCACTTCATGGTAATGGGTTTATTTCTATCGTTTCTCTTCGAAACTTCCATGTTTTGAAGACTTTCATAAAAATCGCCTATTCACCCCCTATAGTCGATCACTAGCACTTTCAAAGATCAATCAGATCGTGAAGTGGACAAGCTATTCTGGTCGCAATTCAACGTTCTAGAGCGTCCGCTTCCCTTGACTAATCAGCTAGCCGAATGGGCCGAACTTAATAGGTTGTCCGGACTCGCCATGAGGTCTGTTGTACATCATTTGTGGCCGGAGAAGCCGAAGCAGAACAACTATTTCAGCTTAGTGCAATAGTTCCTTGGCGCGGTGTCACGCATCAACGCGATGAAGAGGTCGGCATGCATAGAAGGCTCGCGGATGGCCTTTGCCCGTGTCAAGGCATACTGGGTGGAGATGGATGCTACCACTGTTGCAGCGCAAGGTTCGGCCATAGGTCGAGTAGCTGCCGAGCACTATTTTGAAGAGGTTCTTGAGGGTGCTCGTTTGATAGAGTCCCAGTGCTCGAAGAATATTATGTTTGAGTGACATTTATTCCCATTGTAAACACAATTTTTTTATGAAATATAGTAAGGCTGTATTTATACTTTTGCCGGAAACTAATGTGATGCCTCCTGTGCGGCCGTTTATGTATATATGTATATAACCTGAAAGATTGCAGTCGTTGGCTTCAACCCCCACGCATATAATGCGGAGGTGCTCGCAAAAAATGCGTGTTCACACTTAACCCAACATCTTGGTCCTATTAAGGAGGTGATAGCGCAGCGAACGAGGCAACCGGACTATAATGCTTTAACACTTTCACTTAGACATAGGAGTTTGACAGTGGGGCTACTAGATAGCCCCTGGTGGCTCCGCACTCTCCCGATCTCGGGGTGCGTACATGCCTGGCCGGAAAACGGCCCTTCGTCAAGGCGGAGGAATTCTAACATTCCGATAGGTCATCGAGTGGTTGACCAGTCTCACGCTATATCATGACAGTCAGTTTTCGGCTTTCTCTACTGAGGTGCTCGTTCGGATGAACCAGGGCACAATCGCAGTAGTTCTCCTGGTGCTGCCTTAGCCGATAAAGTAGAACGTAAGGCACCAAAACACAGGAGCCGGGCAAACCCAACATTTGACCAAAGATAATGATTCGGAGCTGATGCATATAAGGCCAAACTCGCGACGCCGAACACTCCCTAAGGTATCCAGTCTTTATGGTATAAACCGGGCCTAAATAGTGCCCTTTGTAAGAAGCCCCTTGTGTCTAGGTACGTGCATTATTTTGACGTGGCCACATGCCAAGATGTCAGCATCCTTCTCAATTGTACTGAGAATTCGAGGGATGTCTGCCAACAAGAGACAGTAAAAAAGGTTTACGCAGGGTCTTAATCTAAAAAGAATCCTTGGAGTGGGTCCCTGCTGCACGTCTGCGCCTGTGTATCCATTGTGCCGTATCCTGGACGGGTGTAGCACGATGATCATCTGTAAAAGAGAGGAACTTAGGTGAAAAAGTTGTCGTGCAAAAAGATAGTTTTTAAAGAAACCATGTATAACTAAAAATGAGTAGAAATTGCCACTTGTCTGCGCGCGTTGAGCCCCTTGTATTTGTAATAGGGGTGTGGCCATTAATCCGGTATAAATTACATATAGCAGTACCGGACTCGTCTAACCGCGTCCGTGGTGTTGACGACCTATCAAATGCTTTAGTTGGTGAGGACATTTTTAGTGTGCGGCTACCAAGGCAGTCGCATTCTCTTCGGCGCACAAAGATCGCTTAATACTTCCGTTCACTGTAATGATGCCACATGGACCGGGCATCTTGAGCGTGAGCGAAGCGTAATGCGGTATTACATTAAAGCGAGCAAAAGCTTCGCGTCCAAGTAGTGCTTGATAACCGCATTGGAACGGAGCAATGTGGAAGGTTAAATGTTCGCTACAGGAGTTATTGGGGAAGCCGAATATGACCTTCAGTAGCAGGGAGCCCGTGCAGTGAGCCCCTGGGCCTCGCGGTACTCCTTTAAAGGTAGTGTTGCTATGAAAAATTTTCGTTGGGTCTATCCCCATTTCGCGGATTGTATCCTGGCATATCAGGTTTAAACTGCTGCCACCGTCCATCAGGACTCGTGCAAAGTGGTATCCGTCAATTAATGGGTCTAATACCAGGGGAGCCCATCCTGCCCGCCGGATACTTCGTGAGTGATCACGATGGTCGAAAGTGACCGGTTGAGACGACCAGTGGCAGGGTTTCGCGGTTATAGGCCCTTGGGCATATTTATCTCGGAGGGCCGCTTTGCTTCCCTTGATCACGTGTAATACGTTAACTGTTTTGAATTTTGATGGAAACTTCTTTTGTTCCCTAGTGTCTTGCTTGAGAGGCTCATCCTCATATTCGCTTGGTGTATCCTCCCCCTTGTGTACGGCGTTGAGCTTGCCTGACTGCTTGAAGACCCAGCATTCTCTATGGGTATGATTAGCAGGTTTACCAGGGGGGCTATGGATCTGACATACTTGGTCCAGAATTTTTTTCAGGCTGGACAGTTCATCTCTGGCGCCTTTAGAGGGTGGCTTTTGCTGACTGAGCCGAGAGCTTTGGAACCGGCGTTTACCGCCATGCTCTTCGAGCTGTCTATTCCAACGCTTATTATTTTTGCTGCGTCGTGATTTCCCGTTTTCATCTCTAACTTCGGATGTGCTTGGGTCACTGGTGCTGCATCTGGCTAGCCAGCTGTCCTCACCCAGCGCAAAAGCGGGTCATGAGGCTTGTTAATGATGCCATTGTTCTCGGCTTTTCTTGGCCGAGGTGTCTGGCAAGCCATTCGTCGCGGACGCTATGCTTAAAAGCTGCCAAGGCTTCGGCGTCCGGACAGTCAACTATTTGGTTCTTCTTAGTAAGAAACCTATTCCAAAGCATTCGGGCTGACTCTCCGGGCTATTGAGTTATATGACTCAAATCGTCCGCATCCGGGAGTCAGACATAAGTCCCTTGAAAATTTGCCCGAAAAGCGTCTTCGAGCTCTTCCCAGCTTCCAATGGAGTTTTCGGGGAGGCTTTTAAGCTAGTGCCGAGCTGGCCCTTTGAGCTTGAGGGGTAAGTACTTGATGGCGTGGCGATCATCTCCTCGAGCCATATGGATATGGAGGATATAGTCCTCAATCCAGACCCCAGGGTCTGTTGTTCCGTCATATGCCTCTATGTTTATGGGTTTGAATCCCTCTGGAAATTCATGGTCCAGCACCTCATCGGTGAAACATAGGGGGTGTGCGGCACCCCTGTATCTGGGTGTACCACGTTGTTCTGATGTTTGTTGTGTTACATCATATGCTGGGGCGCGCTTGCGTGGTCCATAGATGGATCTGGTTGCGCCGTCCTTTTGGTGCGAGCCCTCGCGTGGATCGCGTATTGGCTTGTGAGTGGCGTTGTTTGCGGCTCTATGTTGGCCGTGAGGTCGTCTATCCGGCCAGGTGGCCGTTTTGATTTTTGGTTGTGGGGGATCTAGGGTCTCCTCATCGAATTCGGGTAGCAACTTCCGCTTCGGGTAGCTCTTGGTGGGGCGATTACCACCATACTTTCTGCTGTGTTGAGTACTTTACTCCATCTGATTTGGAGTGTGTCCTGCACAGCCTTGAGCCTTTGCTTCTACTTTTTCAGACTCCTCGCGGTTGCAGCAAGCCTCTGATGGGCATTCTGCTGCTCCGGGTTCCTGTCTGGCGTTATGTCATCCGGACTATTATCTTTGACAGAATCGGTTTGTTCGGTTAGATTCTCCGTATTGCCGTGGTCCGGCAGTGGTTCGTCCTGGTCCAACGCTGGGTCTGTATGATCGTTATTTCTGCCGAGGCGGGATTTGGGGCGGCGCTTACGCCGCCGCTTTCACTGCTTATCGAGGGGACAAGCCTTCGTTGCGTCCTTCTGTTCCTCGTCGTCGTCTTCTTTTGGTGTGTCCACCATGTATACGTCATATGATGAGGTAGACGTCCAGTGCCCTGTGGGCGGTGGTTCCTCTTCGCCTCCCGCATCGTCGTCCATACCGTCGATGTCTTTGGAGTAGAAGTCGAGCATGTCGGTTGAGTCATCGACAGTGGCTACTAAGTGGGTGGTGGGTGGGCCTCGAATTTCTTCGTCGTCCGCATCCCAGTCCTGCCGGACATAGTTCGTCCAGGATACTCCTGACAAGGAGAGAGACCTTAATGAGTTCAGTATGTCGCCAAAGGGCGAGTGCTGAAAAATATCCGCGGAGGTAAACTCCATGATCGGCGCCCAATCGGATTCGATAGGAACAGGCGCAGGCGGTTCGGAGTCCATGGCTGGAGAAGGATCTAGCAGTTTAACAACACGGCTCTCGTGCAAGGAAAGGTCAATATTCGGCTCAATCGCCGTTGAGGGTAAGGCCTCCATGGCGGGGTCCATCCACCCGTCCGCGGAAGGCGCAACTGGCTCCGAATTGAGGGTCGGAGCGGCTGCCGGCGCGATCTCCTTAACACTGTCCTATGGGAGATCTAAGTCATGCTCATCGCGACCGCATGGCGCACAAGGCAGAGGCTCGAATCCGTCGAAGATCAAATCTCCACGGATATCGGCCGTGTAGTTTAAGCTTCCAAACCTGACCTGGTGGCCACGGGCGTAACTTTCAATCTGCTCCAGATGGCCAAGCGAATTGGCCCGCAGTGCAAAGCCACCAAACAAGAAGATCTGTCCGGGGAGAAAAGTCTCACCCTGGCCCGCATCGCTATCGATGATAGTAGGAGCCATCAAGCCTAATAGCGATGACACAAAGGAACTCTCAATGAAATCACCAATGTCGGTGTCAAAACCGGCGGATCTCAGGTAGGGGGTCCCGAACTGTGCGTCTAGGCCGGATGGTAACAGGAGACAAGGGACACAATGTTTTACCTAGGTTCGGGCACTCTTGATGGAGGTAAAACCCTATGTCCTGCTTGATTAATATTGATGATATGGGTAGTACAAGAGTAGATCTACCACGAGATCGGAGAGGCTAAACCCTAGAAGTTAGCCTATGGTATGATTGTCTGTTCATCCTATGGACTAAAACCCTCCGGTTTATATAGACACCGGAGAGGGCTAGGGTTACACAGAGTCGGTTACAATGGGAGGAGATCTACACATCCGTATTGCCAAGCTTGCCTTCCACGCCAAGGAAAGTCCCATTCGGACACGGGACGAAGTCTTCAATCTTGTATCTTCATAGTCTAACAGTTCGGCCAAAGGATATAGACCGGCTGTCCGGAGACCCCCTAATCCAGGACTCCCTCAGGGGGATAAGGTGGGAGCGGGGTGGGTCGGTTAGGCGACGGTGCAGGCCGGCCTGGTGACCTGGTGGCCAGCTGGGTCGGTTGGCTCAATGGGCGGTGGCCCTTTTTTGTTTCCTCTTTTATTTAAAATATAGATAGAAAAAGGACTATTTAGGGTAACCAAAAGAGCTAAAAAAATGTGGGACTTAGCGTATTAAATAGTTTACATTTTTAGGCAGTGCCACAAAAGTTTGAAGGCTAGAGGAATCCATTTACATTTTTCACAAATAAGATATCACTTTAAAATGCTGAAATTGCATTGTAATAATTGCTACAGTCCATATTAGCGCTTAGGTGATGTTGTTTTCCTTAACAATTAAATGTTATGGAATTTCGGCTAAATGATGAACTATTTTGCAGCAACTTTGCTACAACTCCATATCTCACTTGCAAATTGAATTTCATTTCAAAGTGGAAATTTCAAACGATATTTGAATCGAAGGTGATCAATCACTGTTTAGCTAAATGACCAGCTTTAATCACAGAGGGTTACTGTAGCATGACACCGGGGGTGTTACAAATCTCCTCCACTACAAGAAATCTTGTCCCGAGATTTAAGTGGGGAAGTAAAGAGTAACTTTGGGAGAACTGACCCTTATAGGGTAAATTATCTGGTGAACTATCCAGGGAAGGTGGCAGAAGTATCTCTCGAGTTGAAACTTAAGCAAACATCGAGAGCAAAATATGAAGGTACAATACGAAGTTTCAAGCGAATGGACAAATGATCGATACCTAAACAAAGTGTGAGAAGGGGGTTCAAATCATCGGGAATAGATCATCTCTCAAAGGGTGGCTTGTGACAACACGCAACGCCAAGAGCAAATGATACTTCGAAATAAAGGATATATAGGAGATTCAGTTCCGATCCTGTGGAACTGTGGGATATGGGCCCACCATGTGTGTTAAAAGTAGAAAGGGGGCCAATAGCAAGGCATGTCATATGATAGAGTGTCAGTTTTGTTGCCAACAACGTTGGTACCAAGGGCAAGGGGCGAAGAGAACTTTTTTCCTGCTCGTTGAACGAGGTGGACCAATAGGCAAAGTTCTTGTCCATCAGTGGTTACCGGGATGTCAACAACAATAATAACAAGGTCTTACTAACAAATTGTATACCGAGGTGTTTTCATAAGCAGAGAATAAATTGTGCTTAGGTCATATAGATCAGAAGAAAGGTTACTCAAACCAGTGGAAAGGAAAAATGATTAATTGATTATTCAAATTAACTAGGAGTATATCCTTTCCCAAGGAAAAGCGGAGCACGATATACATGATAGGACAGCATGTTTAGAAGCATTTAGATAAAGGGGCGAGGGAAAACCATGATATTACCCATACACCGGTGTTTGGATAATAGATCAAGAAACATTTAGTATTGTGCTTTCAATGTTCTTATTTTTATTCGGAATATCACAGTCATGCTTCGAGGTAGCAATAATTTGGTGTTTCCAGTAAGGGTTGGTCTGAAGATCAAGAGGAATACACAAAGAACAGTTTCAGGAATAGCAAGGAACGTAAGGTATAAACAAACACATGACCAAGTTTGTGTTGGCAGAAGTCAAAGATGTGTCGATGACAACACAAGCCATCGAGGGGGCAAGGATGGTATTTCTCATCATGAATTTGATTGATACCCTGAAAGAGCATCAAAATGTTGATGATGATCATGACACATTTGTCAAGAGATTTCATGAAGATGTAATCGATCGTCGATGACATCAATTCAAAGGAATGATGAAGCGAAAGGTTATTGGAACCACGGATATGACACAAGCTCGAAATCAAGCCTGTTGTTCGAGGTGAAATGATAAGATGAAGAAGATCGATGTAAGCTTCGCTCGTCGTTAGAAGTTGCTCCGGGCATAAGGACCAGGTAGCACAATTAAAATTTGGCATGATAAAAATATAGCCGATTAGCCTAGGAATGATGTGATGGAGTATCATTCCAATGAGAATTCACAAGAGGTAGTGCGATGATACAATATCCTCGAGATAACAGGGGGCAATACTCGAGGTAGATCAAAATAGAGGTTGGACAGATGAATTGATCTGCAGAAGACAAGTATTTTAACCGGTCCGGGAAATGGAATCAAGGAGAAAATATGGTCGGAACCATGATTGCAAATAATCAATTTAAAGATGCAAGATGATCTTATACCAAGGGAACATTTGATTATAAGAAAAGCTTCCATGATAAGATCTACATCGTGTCTATGCGCATGAACACAAAGTTCAAGGTCGACTCCCACTTCTTCAATGCATAACACAAAGTTGTAGTGTAGAAATTTTTATCCGGCGCAACACCAGTATAGTATGACCCATAGAAATTTCCGGGTTCACACAAATTAGGGAAAGCATTAGTTCAACCCATCGGGGCATCTTAGGAACATTTTCAAAAACTTTAGAGGTAATTAACTCAAGATCGGAAGCAGAGCATGGTTGACAAAGTAGAGAATACAATTTACCAAAGGAAATATGTATCAGGGGAAGAGCGAACAAAATTTTGAATATGAAGGAAACTATCGGATAATAATCCAACAAAGGATTCAACTGTCCTCAATGGAACTGATTTGAGTATCAGTACTCAATCATAAGAAGGAAAGAATGCAAAGGCATTGGATTATAGAAACATTTGAATAATTTGATGCTTAATGCAAGAAATTATGATTTCCAAATTAGAAGATTAGAAGCAGACAATCTAATCAAAAGACAAGTAAGTTGACTAGATATAGATTGACAATCAATTAAGGTTTGGTTTGCCGAGAACCAGCTCATGTCCGGAGTGACGTCTAAGCCGGAAAGATCATTTAAAAGGATCAACTGATGATTGTGCACATTCGCTCACATGTTGAAACAATAGGAACAAAATGACGGTGTCAAGTGATACTAATGAATATTGCTAGACATATAAGAAGCATCCATAATGTAAGCAGACAAGTAATTGCCGAGCAATAGTTTCAAGAGGATTCTCGGAAGATCGAATAGTATTTTAGAGAATCTTATGAAGCATACGGACAAATGAGGATGAACGGATACTCGATAAGTGCAAGGAATTATCCGTAGGGTTATTCATGTGGTAAAGAACTGCAAGGCAGTAAGCTCAAAGGATTCTCGGGGCAACAGTCACTATTTTAGGGCATCTTGTAATAACAAGAGAAACAAGGAATGATTGTATGAATGACAATTGTATGTAGTTATCCATAAGGATATATCGGTGGTAGTGAATTTCAAAAGCGACAGGCACAAAGCCTCAAGAGAACATCGTAGAGTATCTTCAGAATCTTCTGGTGCAGCAGGCGATCATTTGTAATAAGGGGCACTCCGGGAGGAATTAGTTACGAGAAGCTACAGTTAGAGTTAGCAAAATCATTTAACCTGAATAGAAGAGAGATTAGAGTCCTAGAGTAAAGGCGAGGAATAAAAGATCCTAATACCACCCAATGGCGACATGGGCCCGTAAGACACACATCCATGTTAGTAAAAGTTTTGTGGTGACTAGACTCAACTTCGGCCAAGGAGTTGGAAAGGGGGCTACCTA
This sequence comes from Triticum aestivum, assembly GCF_018294505.1. NCBI lineage: Eukaryota > Viridiplantae > Streptophyta > Magnoliopsida > Poales > Poaceae > Triticum > Triticum aestivum. Next base: position 531,264,236 of record NC_057809.1, on the reverse strand, counting down.
CAGGCAGTCGGGTCTAATACCAACTTGTGACGCCCCCGATTTGACCGTACACTAATCATACACGCAAATGTGTACGATCAAGATCAAGGACTCACGGGAAGATATCACAACATAACTCTAGAAAGAAATTAAAATAATACAAGCATTATATTACAAGCCAGGTGCCTCGAGGGATCGAATACATCAGCTCAAATACATAAGAATCAGCGGAAGCAAAAATATCTGAGTACAAACATAATTTAGACAAGCCTGCATTAAGAAGGTGAGCACAAAAGCAACAACGTTCGAAAAGGCAAGGCCTCCTGCCTGGTAGCCTCCTAACTACTTCGGGTCGTCAGCGGCCGTCATGTAGTAGTTGGCACCCTCGGGGTTGTAGTAGTCATCACTGGTGTCGTCTGGCTCCTGGATCCGTCATCTGGTCGCAACAATCGGGTATGGGGGAAAAGAGGTAGCAAAGCAGCCGTGAGTACTCATCCAAAGTATCGCAAGACTTACATCAGATCTAAACTAAGTATGCATTGGTATCAAATGAAAGAGTTGTATCTGTGGACTGTACTGCAGAATTCCGTAAGAGAAGGGGAAAGCCTAGACTATCGAAGACTAGCATCTTGAAGCAGCTCCAAGCATCTTGCAGCATTGGGAAGAGATAAAAGTGGCAGACTATTATATTACTAAGTATGTTATAACATTGCCCAGAGATCACTTCCTCGACTCCCTGTGAGGAAACAATGTCGGGGCTATCATTTCCATTAAATGCCTCAGCATCAAGTTCTAGTTGTGTCGACCGGGATACAACTCCGAGCGTCCGTTACCGTAGGATAGGCTATCGATAGATATTTTCTTTCCTGTAGGGGTGCACCAACTTACCCACCACACTCGATTAACTCCGGCCGAACACACCATCAGGTCATGACCGGACTCGGCCAATCAACACACCGTAGTCCTACCTAGGCTCAACAGAGAGGCCAGCACGCCAGTCTACATCCTAAATGCGAAGGGGTCATGGGCCAATCACCCTTTGCAATCCTGCATGTTGCGAGGGCGGCGGTGAGCAGACCTGGCAAGCTCCTTAAAAAGGCAGGTGCTTACACAGTCCAACCCGGCGCGCGCCACCCCATTGCTGACGTCAGTGAGCTTTCGGCTGATACAGACGATGCAGAACGCCCATGCTTATTCCCGCGTGGTGGTCAGTGTGAAAAGGCCATAGGCTTACTCGGATCAAATATCCAAACCGTTAGTGCGTTGGTAGTGCGGTCACAAGCAGAGACTCACGAAAGATGTGACCCCGTCGCCCCGTCTCGAGTACTTGCGACAAGGGCTAAGAATGCCCGGCCACACCTCGTGTTCAACTCTCGGGTACTCTCCAGGTCAACCCGTCTCCACATCACTCGTGGGTACCCCTCGGGGTCAACCCGCCTTTCCAAGTAACAGTTGTAAAGTCATAGTAACCATAGTAACTGTGTGTCTAACACCAAGGGAAACCCTGAGGAACCACTCTCGGTGGATTCCACTCGATGAAATCATCAAGGTGAACATAACAGGAACCACCCTCGAGGTTCACACTTGTGGGGTTGCACGACAGAGTCGTATCAGAAGTGGTTAAGGAGGAAATCACCCTCGATGACCACGACCGAATAGCTACACTACAGAGATTTCATCAGGAGTGATGTATGAGGTGTCACCCCCGGCACTCGATAGTAACTCTGCAGAGTCGTTCAACTAGGAGGGTGATGTGCGGTGGCCGGGCCTAGACGTCGATCACGTTGACCGAGTCATTGAACATAAAGCGGGGCAACTAGGACAAGGTGGGGGTCACTGATGGAACTCTAACCAACCTATACTAAGTAGTTTAGAATAAGCAGGTAAGGTATGAAAGCAGGTAACAAAAACCGGCTATGCATCAGAGTAGGATCATACAGGAAGAAGTAGTAGTTCTAACGCAAGCATGAGAGGGAAAGAAATGGGCGATATCGGAATGCTCAAGGGGGAGGGCTGCTTTCCTGGAAGCTCTGTTGAAAAGTAAGAAGTATCTTCATCGACATAGTCGATCACAAGGGCATCAGCATCGGTCTCGGGGTCTATCAGAGAGAAGAGGGGGAAGAAACAGTAAATACAGATCAAATACGGTCATAACAGAACAACAGGCAGAGCTATACATGATCTAACGTGGTACTACACGATACCGGCGAAGGGGGAGAACATCCGGGAATGTTTCCCTGGAGTTAGGCATTTTCGGGCAGACGAACCGGAGGGGGAAGGTTGCATGTTTGCGATGCTAGGGATGCATGGCAGAAGAACGGGTTGCGTATTCGGATTCGTCTTGTCGTTCTGAGCAACTTTCATGTAGAAAACTTTTTCATTGGAGTTACGGATGAATTTCTTTGAATTTTCAAAGTTTTAACTCATTTCTGAAATTAACAGGATTAATTTAAAAAAGTAAAAGAAATTACTATGTCTGCATGACATTAGCATAATGTCATTAGTCAACAGTCTGTTTGACTGGTCAAACTAGCACGTGGGTCTCGGTTGTCATTGACTAACACTAATTAACATTTTAATTACTTAATAAGTTAATTAGGTTATTTAATAGGATTAATTAAGTTAATTACTTAATTTTAATTATTTTGTTAATTCTTTTAGTTTTTGGAAAAGGGGTGTGTGGGGCCTTATTGTCAGAGGCCCAAGGGGCCTAACGGGTAAGGTGGCCTAACGGGGATGGTGGCCTAACAGGCGCGAATGCAGGCGCTAGCCTGCCTGGGTGCACGCCCAGGGGCACAGTAGCGGCCGCAGCAGGGGCGGCCTGCGCCGACCGGCGGGCACGGGCCGCGAGCGGGGCCGGCGAGGATGGCCGCCGGCGCCTGGCAAAGGCCGCAGCCAGTGGTGAGCGCGCACGCGGCGTGATGGCCGGCCACGACGCGGTCAACGCGATGAGCGGGGCGATGAGGGGGCACGCGGGCGCACATGGGGTGAGAGGCGGTGCTCGGTAGCAGGCCAAGGGGCCGCCGCCAGCGAGCGTGGCAGCTGCAGGAGGTGCAGCGTGGTGGCGTGGCACTGGGCACGGGCGAGCGAGGTGGCAGGGCTGCGGCGGCGAAGTGCAGGGCGGCACCAGAGCATGTACGCGAGCGGGCGAAGCCGGGAGCGCGTCGAGCAGCAGTACGGGGCGGCGTCGGCATGGACATCGTAGGGGAAGGGGTAGGGGGGATGGGGTCGTACCCCCGGTGCAGGGGTTCATCGGCGAGGCATGAGGAAGTTCCATCGGGGAGGGGACGAGAACGTGGTCCGGTGGCGTCGGGGCTCCATGCAACGGCGGGGTCGGGTGGTGGCGTTGTCGGGGCCCCGTGGCGAGGCGCCCAGATAGGGAGGGGAGTAGGCGAGGAGTACGGCGGTGGGGCCGCACCGGGGTAGGCGCCGGCGGCGCGTTTGCCGGTGTTCGCTGCCCCCGATCTAGATCGGGGGGAGGGGGAGATGGAGCGAGAGACGTGGGGGATCGAGGTGAGTGGGTGGTGGTAGCGGTTAGAGTTTCTGTCAGGGGGGGGACTCG
>NC_057809.1:531250245-531260181 GCF_018294505.1 Triticum aestivum | reverse complement strand
ATAAGGTGGGTGCGGGGTGGGTCGGCTAGGGGACGGTGCGGGCGGGCCTGATGACCTAGTGGCCAGCTGGGTCGGTTGGCCCAATGGGGGGTGGCCCTTTTTTGTTTCCTCTTTTATTTAAAACAGAGATAGAAATAGGACTATTTAGGGTAACCAAAAGAGATGAGAAAAATGTGGGACTTAGCCTATTAAATATTTTACATTTTTAGGTAGTGCCACAAAATTTTGAAGGCTAGAGGAATCCATTTTCATTTTTCACAAATAAGATAGCACTTTAAAATGCTGAAATTGCATTGTAATAATTGCTATAGTCCATCTTAGCGCTTAGGTGATTGTGTTTTCCTGAACAATTAAATGTTATGGAATTTCGGCTAAATGATGAACTATTTTACGCCAACTTTGGTGCAACTCCATATCTCACTTGCAAATTGAATTTCATTTCAAAGTGGAAATTTCAAATGATATTTGAATCGAAGGTGATCAAGCACTATTTAGCTAAACGATCAGCTTTAATCACAGAGGGTTACTGTAGCATGACATCGGGGGTGTTACATGTATGATGCATATCGTATAATCATACCCGCGGATACTTGAGGCGACATTGGAGTATCTAGGTGACATTAGGGTTTTGGTTGATTTGTGTCTTAAGGTGTTATTTTACTACAAACTCTAGGGCTGCTTGTGACACTTATAGGAATAGCCCAATGGATTGATCGGAAAGAATAACTTGGAGGTGGTTTTGTACCCTACAATAATCTCTTCATTTGTTCTCCGCTATTAGTGACTTTGGAGTGACTCTTTGTTGCATGTTGAGGGATAGTTATATGATCTAATTATGCTACTATTGTTGAGAGAACTTGCACTAGTGAAAGTATGAACCCTAGGCCTTGTTTCAACGCATTGAAATACCGTTTTCGCTCACTTTTATCATTAGTTACCTTAATGTTTTTATATTTTCAGATTACAAAAACCTTTCTCTACAATCCATATACCACTTGTATCACCATCTCTTCGCCAAACTAGTGCACCTATATAATTTACCATAGTTTTGGGTGTGTTGGGGACACAAGAGACTCTTTTCTATTTGGTTGCAGGGTTGTTTGAGAGAGACCATCTTCATCCTATGCCTCCCACGGATTGATAAACCTTAGGTCCTCCACTTGAGGGAAATTTGCTACTGTCCTACATACCTCCGCACTTGGAGGCCCAACAATGTCTACAAGAAGAAGGTTGTGTAGTAGACATCACTTGTCGATGGATCGCACAATGGAGTACTAGCACTACTGGAAGAGATTGACGAGTTGGGGAGGACAGCTAGTTGTATCACGGACTCCCAAGAACTTTTTAAATGCATGTTCTGGTCGGCTATTGCGACCCTTTGAACGCGGAGCATTCGTGTGCACAGGGAAGCGGCACGGGCGACGCTCTCTCGGCCGGCGCGCCGCTTCAATGCCGACGCCAGTGAGAGGTTGCGTTCGCTCTGGCCGGGCATGAATGCGGCACTGACCGTTTTGGGAGGGAAGCACACGCGGGTGATGAAGATGGTTCGGGTTGGTCAGGAGAGGGTGTGGCAGCGGTCTGGATGCCCGTAAACAAGAGATGATGTACGTTAATATTGTTGCGTATATAATTAACAATGTAAATATTGTGCCAGTTGGACAAATATGATTGGAGGTGGAGATGGAGATGGAATTTTACGTAAACACGGATATGCATGTCTATGTGTATGTGTGTGTCCGTGACGACTCTCGCGACCTAGTTGCGGGGGCATGTTTTTGATTGAGTTTTCTTTCTTGGTACATTAAAAAATTGTCCGCCAGTTTTCGTTTGTTTTTTCCAGGAACGCGCGTATTCTATTTAAAACCACTGCTATGGAGAGATTTTCTCACTCCATTGTATATATAGCCTCTTGTTTGATAGGGTTTCTCATGATTCGCTCTCTCACCCTCTCGATATAAAATCAAGATGACAATGTCCACTCTATATCTCTCCTCACCGGTGGTCACAGATCTGGCCAAATCCCGTCCACTGAGGAGGTGTCGTGTTGACGATGTCGTCGTCAGGATGGAGGAAGCAGATGCGGACCGTCCTCTCGGAGCCAGCATAGATGAAGGTCCTCCACGCACTTTTTCGCTACCGTCGTGTGGGCAGATCCCGCTCGCCTGCCTAAGCGGCATAACGCCCACCTGAGGTATAACTTCTTGTACTGGTGCAGCTCCCCAGGTCGCTGCGTGCGGGTTTTCTTCTATGCGACTACTCCCCAGCTCCGCAAGTATAGTAGTAAGGGTTCGTTGGCTGGTCCAACATCACCTACTATTATAGAGCAAATGCCACTCAAAAAGTTGTCCTGATTTATGCCTCGGTGGAGGTATACATGTTGTTTTGAAAAAATGTACATGGTGGTTGTGCGGTCATTGTCCATATGCTCCTATTGCTGCTGCTAATTTAATAATATCACTGGTTAAACGAAGAAATGCTTTTTTTCTCGGGTATCCTGGTTTAGTTCGCATCAAGATAATCATGATGCTTCTGTTTGTTGGTGTACTTTTCATTAATTCTTATTGACAATTGAGATTTTGTTGTTAATCTTATACCACTGCCAAAACAAAGTAACAAAACTATATCCCTTTTTTATATTTTTGCAAACAACGATGCGTATCTCCATACCCGGGCATGTCTTCCTTAATTTTAGTGGAACTGCACAAAATTGGATGGTCATTGTTGTTCCGCCTCACTATCCTCTCCCACGCGGTTCTTCCTTCCTCGAGCTTGATTAATGAGAAGAAACAGATCACAGTGAGGATGTGTCGAACTTCATAGGTGCCTCACCCAAACTTGATGCCAAATAGATGATGCATCACCATGATGACCTATCGATACTCATGGTTGCGCCTCATGGTTGCGTCAGCTCGTGAAGCTGATCGATTTTCCACGAAAAACAAGTTGTCTTTCATCAGTGCTCTTTGCTTGTTACTCACAAAAATGATGTCCTTCATCAGTTCACCTTGGTTGTGCCGGAGCTCAGTTCAACTTGATGCCAAATTTTATCACACAATTGGCTATCAACCAAATGTTTCCTCGAAGAAGGATCGATGTTGGTACTAAGAGCATAAGTATTGGATTAATTTCTAAGCCTTCTCACAACTTTGTATTTAGCTCCCATGTAATTTTATTTGTCCAGTTATTAACTTTGATTAAAAAAATGGTGTGGACTAAAAACCCGAATAGACGTAGTAGCCCTCCATTTTTATTTACACTGCCTATTAGATTTGACTAAAGTAAAACTTTGTAAAGTTTGACCAAGTTTAGGCCAAACACAACAAACCATAATTATTGAGAGAGGGCAAACTGTACATACTCCCAAAACTTTCTGATAATTGAAATTAAAATTCTTTATTTGTACACACTCTCACATGTTTCCGATAATTTGGCGCATGTGTGGTTGTTCACTTAAGGGGGGGTAGTGTACCGCACGTGAAGGACAGTAAGTGCGAGAGGACGCGTGGATCGTTAGTTCATTGGAAGTAGTACTTTTCTTCACTGGTACGTTAAATAAAGAGTTTCGTCTCGTACTTACACAATTTAAAGCGATTGTTATGGAGAGAATAAGAAAACCACTCCGCTATATATTAGTAGTATACATTAGTACTATATGGGCACAACTTCATTGACTTAGTGCACCTGCCTTTGGGTGTATGACAGGTGGGTCCAAAATGTGGCTGGCCCACCTGTCATATGGCCAAAGGCAGGTGCAGTTAAGGCACCGGAGCTCAGTCTGTCATACAATATATATGTAGTACACTATATAAGCTGGAGCCTCAGCGTTTGTTCACTAGAGAATAATATTAACACAAATCAAATCTGCTGACGTATTCCGCAGTGCGTCATCACACTACAGCCAAGTCCTTCACTCGAATCGTTTTCACTTTTCCACCTCAGCGTGTTTTGCGAGGCGGTTTCCTTGGCACATCTTGTCAAAGCAGAGGTCGTGTACCCCCCTTTTACGGGATTCTCATCAATACAGACGTGGGTAACCCAACCGCGCCACTTATCACGGCGCTTGGGAGGCAAGCGAGTTTTACTAGGCAGCTGGGGATGCACAACCGCATCTGCCCATATAAGGGGACAAGGATCCACCTTTTTACCTACGCCTTCTTCCTCCTTTGCCTATCCATCTCCTACGCACCCGAGCTCCAGCGCCCAAGCCCGCACTTTGCACCTCAACGTTCTCCAGCAATGTCCGGAGCGGGAGGCAAGTGGATGGTCTCCTCCGCCACGGAGGGTAAAGTCAAGAAACTAAGGAAGGCCGGATACCTGTCCAAGGACATCGCGCACCGGCTTCCCGAAGAGGGGCAGCTTCTCCCCACCCCAAGGCCCCATGAGAGGGTAGTATTTCTCCCCCACTTCCTCCGCGGACTGGGTTTTCCACTCCACCCATTTGTCCGGGGGCTCATGTTCTACTACAGCCTCGATTTCCACGATCTGGCTCCGAACTTCATCCTCAACATCTTGGCGTTTATCGTCGTGTGCGAGGCTTTTCTCCGCGTCCGCCCCCATTTCGGCCTCTGGCTCAAGACCTTCAACATCAAGCCCAAGGTGGTGCGCGACAGCCAGGCGGAGTGCTGAGGTGCCATGGCGGTCAAGATGGCCAACGTCCTATGGTTCGAGGGCCCTTTCGTGGAGACCCTAAAGGGATGGCAATCCGAGTGGTTTTATATCACCGAGCCACGCGATCCGAAATGGACCGCAGCCCCCGAGTTCCGATCCGGACCCCCACGCGGCTTATGTCCTGGAAAGAGAGGGGCCTGTCATGGGGTGACAAAAAAGAGGTGACCGGATTGCAAACATGCATCCAGTCCCTGGTGAACAAGCCAGTCCGGCTTGTTAATGTCATCCGGGTTATGCTCGTCCGCCGGATCCTCCCGTGCCAACAACGGGATTTTAATCTGTGGGAGTTTGACCCGGCACAGCATCAAACCCTCAGTAGGCTCTTCGACACGATGTACGAAGACGCCTAGAAGATGCTATTCAAGGGCGCCGAGGCTCCCGCATCCGCTTCCGAGGACCGCGGATACAGCTCGCAGCGTCACGCTAGCAAGGTATGCCATCTACATCTTTTACAGGATGTTAAGCTTTTTTCATAGTTTGACTCTATGCAGGATCTAAACTCCCTTACCTTTGACAGGCTTGGCGGGCGATATCCGGACCGATTAACTGTCCGGCTCCGCTGCCCGAAGACCCAGCCCCAGCTCTACTAGCGAAGCTGCTGGTTCCGGCGCCTTATGTGGTGCCGGAGAAGAAGGCCAAGAAGAAGAAGACCATGGGGACTCGGAAGAGTGCCCGCAACGTGGTGGTGTCGGACTCGTCATCTGACGAGTCCGAGACGTCCTCCTCCCGCGAAAATGAGGATGAGGAAGAAGAAAACTCTCCCCCCCAGCAGAGGGAGGAGAGAAGAGGAAGGCCGCCCTAACGGGGGAGGCCGAGGGGTCTAGGAAAAGGAAGACCCCTCTGCCGGACTACGCCCCCAACACTGAAGAGGGCAAAGAGGAGTGGCCAAACAGGGCCAAGTGTCCGGCGAAATGTAATTATGCAGTCCGCCCCGGGCCGAATTCGACGAATCGTCGGGCGGCTCCCTGGACTCATCGGACGTGAACTCAGTTCCGCCCGTTATCTCCCCCCGCACTTCAGACGACGCCGAAGTGGCATCGCGACAAGCTCCGGGGTAGGAGGAGGTGGTCCCGGAGGAGCCACAAGGCAACCTCCCGGACTCCAGGAGTGAAGGGGATAAGGCTCCCCAGGGCTCTCAGTCCGGCTTTGTGCTGGACACCGCGCCGGAATCTTCCACAGTTCCGGACCGCGGTAGGCGAACTCCTTCCAAGAGGAGCAAGCCTTCTGAACCGGCAGCCTCCGTCCAACCGGAGGTGCCGGACAATCTGCTGGAGGTGCTTGACGATGCCTCCATCGACGAGGGGCACCGTACTATTATGAGTACGGTGATCCAGAAGGTTCAGTCCGCCAAGAGCAGACTGACTGAAGCTTGCGCTAGCCTTCTAACAGGCTTCGAGGTAAGTAAAAATATGTAAAAATATTACCGTATAGACAGTAGCCCCTGATGCTCTGTTTGGCGTTCGGAAAGAAAAGCCAAATAGAGGATCTATTAAATATCACAGGAGTCTAACTAAAAAGGAGTCAATATACATATGCAGGCTTCACTGCTGGCCACCGCCGCACTGACTGCGGAGGTGGGTGCCCTGAAGCAGGGCCTCGAGCGGACCGAGCAAGAGCTCGGCCTTGCCAAACGGCAGCTCGAGGAGAAAGAAGGTAAGAGATACCTTATAGAAAAATGCCTATAGGGAGGCGCAATTGCAAAAAATGACTGGAGTATACTACTTATTGTAAGGGCCACAACTGAGGTGGCGACCCTCAAGCAGGCGCTGTCCGAGGCCGAGAAGAAAGCGGCCACGGATCGCGCTGAGCGGGAGAAATTTGAGGCGCAGGTCGGCGAGGTGCGGCAAGAGCTTCAGGTTCTCATGAAAAAACATGAGAGTTTGGAGCTCGACTCGAAGACGCGAGCGTCCGAGCTTGCTACGGCCCTTAAAACTGCCAAATCTGCCAAGGCCGAAGCCCAGAAGGCCCTCCAGGAATTGGATGCGGTGAGGAAGATAGCAGCGGGTAAGGCATTCTTTATGCAAAGCAGAAATATAAAAGTGAACTACCTGTTACTTACCTGAATCCGGAGCTCTCCAGGGGTATCCGCAGATCTTCCCCGTAGCGTATCCGACACCACCGCATTCTATCGAGCTGAAGTGGGTAGCTCGACGGAGAAGGTGTTCTGGTCTCAGTATTCTGAGGCCGGACACCCTGTGCCCTTGAGCGACCAGCTGAAACAGCAGGTCGAGCTCCACAAGGCGGCCAAGCAGGACATGAAGGGCTTCATAGTTCGGCTGTGGCCCGGAGAGGCCCTGCCTGGGAGCTATTTCGGGCTGGTGCGGCGGCTGGTGGAGGCCTGTCCGAGGCTTGAGGTCATCAAGCGCTTCGTCTGCATCGAAGGTGCCCATCGGGCCCTTGCCCGTGCAAAGGTGCACTAGGGTAAGCTGGACGGTGAGAAGCTTGTGAAGGACGGGCCGCCGCCGGGGAAGGAGCATCGCAAACCCAAGAACTACTACAAGGATGTTCTTGCAGGTGCCCGCCTTGTGGCGGATGAATGTACCAAGGATGTGATTTTTGAATGAACTCGCTCATGTTTATCTTGTGCGCTGAAAACTTGTTCATATGCGCTAAGCAATGCTTATTGAATTTAAAATATTACTTTATGTGCGTCCGTTTATCAAAAAATTGAGAGATGGCCAATCGTCGGCTTCTGCCCCCATGCCACTAGTGCTGGGGTGTTCGGGATAAACCTGAGCGCTCTTTTCCCCATAGTTGGGTCCTTCGAGGGAGGTGCTCAGCACAACGAACCAGGAAATCGGACTATAATGCTTGAACACTCTCACTTAGCCATAGAACTCTATAATTTTAAATTTCAGTGGAGCCCCTAGTTCGGAAGACCGAGTTCGGGGCGCTATCCACGCCTTGGCCGGACAAAGCAAGCTCCTCGCTCGAAGCGGCATAAGCCTTTAGGGACTCGAAAAACCTCTCGAACAGCGACCAATCTCTTGCCACATCATGACAGTCAGTTTTAGCTTTCTCCACTGAGGTGCTTAACCCAGCTGAATCGGGGCACAATCGCAGTGGTTCTCCTAGTGCTACCTTAGCCGATAGAGCGGAACGTAAGGAACCAAAACATAGGAGCCGGGCAAACCCAACTATTGACCCAAATCATGATTCGGAGTCGATGCATATAGTGCTATAAGTTCGGGGTGCCGCACTTGTGAAAGTGTATGGACTTCTCACACCATTATGAGGGGTACTGCAACGCGGTGAGAAAGCTTGAGAAGAAGTTCGAGGGGTTAGAACTCCACCACATCCCCCGATTGAAAAATCAAGCAGCCGATGAATTGGCAAAGATAGGTTCCAAGAGAGTGGCCGTTCCCAGCAATGTGTTCTTGGAGCATATTCACACGCCGACAGTTCAGGAAGACCCTTTCATTGAAGAGCCTCCACAACCCAAGAGCGCCATAGATCCGACTGAAGTCGAGGTCCCAGTTGTGGTCGACCTAATCATGGAGGTTCTGGCCATTACTCCCGACTGGACGGTGCCCTACATTGCGTACATCCTCAAGAAAGAGCTCCCAGAGGATGAAGAGGAAGCTCGATAGATCGTCCGCCGATCTAAAGCTTTTACTGTGATAAGAGGGCAGCTGTTCAGAGAAAGTGTGACTGGAGTCAGCCAGAAGTGCATAACACCAGAAGAAGGTCGAATGATCCTCAATGACATCCACTTGGGGACCTGTGGTCACCATGCGTCCTCTCGAGCCATCGTGGGTAAAGCATACCGAGCATGATTCTATTGGCCACGAGCAAATGAGATGGCGAAAGATATAGTCGACAGATGTGAAGGCTGTCAATTTTACTCCGATATGTCTCACAAGCCAGCGTCAGCCCTGAAGACCATCCCCCATGTCTGGCCCTTCGCTGTTTGGGGACTGGATATGGTTGGACCGCTGAGGACCGGCAGGAGCGGCTTCACTCACGTGCTCATTGCAGTCGACAAGTTTACCAAATGGATCGAAGCCAAACCCATCAAGAACCTTGATGCTAGCACCGCTGCCAGTTTTATCAGAGAATTGACGTTCCGATATGGAGTCCCACACAGCATCATCACGGACAACGGATCGAACTTCGATTCCGATTAGTTCAGAATTTTCTGTGCCTCTCAGGGCACTCAAGTCGACTAGGCTTCTATTGCTCACGCGCAGTCGAACGGACAAGCAGAAAGAGCCAATGGCCTAATTCTCAAAGGACTGAACCCCCGACTAATGGGTGATCTCAAACACGCAGCAGGTGCTTGGGTTGATGAACTTCCGTCAGTTCTATGGGGTTTAAGGACAACTCCTAATCGGTCGACTGGAAGAACTCCTTTCTTCTTAGTATATGGAGCCGAAGCTGTTCTGCCTAGTGACTTGCTCCACAATGCACCCCAAGTTGAACTCTTCTCCGAAGCATAAGCAGAGCAGGCCCGGCAAGATTCAGTCGATCTCTTAGAGGAGGAAAGATAGATGGCCTTGATCCGCTCGACCATTTATTAGCAAGATTTACGTCGATTCCACGCAAGGAATGTGAGGGGTCAAGCCTTTCAAGAAGGTGACTTGGTTCTTCGAGTGGATCAGCAGAAACCACACAAGCTCGCTCCAACTTGGGAAGGCCCCTTCATCATCACCAAAGTTCTCCACAACGGAGCATACCATCTTTACAGTATCGAGCATCAGAAAGACGAGCCACGAGCTTGGAACGGGGAGCTGCTCCTGCCCTTTTATACTTAAAAACTCGTTCGAATAAATTGTAATAAGCAACACATTTTGTAATTCGTTTATCAAAGACAAGAGCTTACGGTTCTCTCATTTGATTGTGTTGTTCTTATTTACTCCTGAAATCCCCCAGTGGGTCGGCTTAGTCGCGAATCCGTTCCGCCTAAGTTCGAAAAAATGCTACCGAGTGAAGAGCAATCCTCCCACTCGGGGGCTTAGCTGCAGTCGAGCACTCGCCTAAGTTCTCTCACTAAGAGGCTTAATGATAGTCCAGCACTCGCCTAAGTTTGAAAATATCCTACCGAGTGGAGAGCAGTCCTCCCACTCGGGGGCTTAGTTGCAGTCGAGCACTCGGCTAAGTTTTCTCAATAAGAGGCTAAACGGCAGTCCAGCACTCGCCTAAGTTTGAAAAAATCCTACCGAGTGGAGAGCAGTCATCCCACTCGGGGGCTTAGCTGTAGTCGAGCACTCGCCTAAGTTCTCTCAATAAGAGGCTTAACGGCAGTCCAGCACTCACCTAAGTTTGGAA